>NW_026941127.1:0-12882 GCF_032062105.1 Saccostrea cuccullata
AATTTTTTTATTGCAGATGGGATTTAGAATTTCTATGTTTAGGAAAGAGCAAGGTGTCCCAAATTGTCTTATTTTTTGACCATAATCAGCAAAAGAAGCACTTTTATTTAACCACCCTGCAAATTCCCAAATATTGAGCAGGAAATTGCTCTTAGTTATGATATTCTATTTTTAGGAAAGATGCAAGGTGTCATGTCCTAAAATCATCTAATTTTTAACCATAGTCAGCAAATGACAGTCATTCACCTAAGAAATTGTATTAACTCTGGGAAAACATCCACTCTAACTGATGTTCAAAGGTTTTATAATATACCTTGCTTCCTAGAAAGTTCATATTTTTTCAGTGTGATGCTCTAGCTTGTTTTTCTTAAAAATTATAGTCATAATGAGTTGCTATCAATTATCAAATGATATGTGTACTACCTTTTAATTTATAACGATAATCGTCAGTCTCATTTTGACCTTACCTGACCCCTCTGAGGTTGGCGTGTAGCCAATCAGCTGGGGTTCCCCGAATTTAGACAAATGCACCAGGTTATCTCTACAAAAATACCAGAACAAAATTAATTCATAGAATAAGGTCATATTATAAAAAAAAATAATTACTGAAACATTTGACCTCTATCCTTGATGTTTGATTCTAACTGTATTAGGCCATTCCTCTGACCTTGACCTTTAACCTTGATGTTTGACCTTCTCTTAAGCTTTGACCATCAGCTCAAGATACAACAAAATATAAACTTCATTTGAGTTTGTTCAAGCCAATTTCTAATGTTGGGGCAAAGAACATGAACAAAATGCCAGACCAAATAAAATTTGCTCCCAAGTTTCATTTCTGTTTAATAAGAAGTGCATAGTACTACATTTGTATAAGCAAATTCATAATTTCATTCTCAAAAAATTAATACTGCTAAACTCTTTCACATTCATTTAATAACTTTCCAAAGCGGGCCCTACCTTTCTAATATAAACCAAATCCAATTCTGAAAAATTCTACGAATGTGAATGTACATAACTCAATCCCTTTATTTAAACAAGCCTATCAAATCCAAGGAGTTCCTTCCTCCTACATAACACAGAATATAAATAATTACCAGGATCCCTATAGCTATACAGCTAGGTCACAGTTCTATATTAACCTTTAATATACTGATATCAGAAAAAATGTCTATTTTGAATACATAACAAGCAGTGATAAATGCTATACATTATAACAAATTATAACATACGGATGATACATATTTACACATCATACACTTACAACATGATACAGTTGAATAGGATCATGTAAATTTTTACAACAGGCAAAATTGAAGAAATTTTTAATACTTTCTTTAATTACAATGCAAAAAAACATTTACAATTACAAATGCTTGTGTAAAAAGATACTACCTGATTGTGCAAGAAATTTCTCCAGACCAAAGTATAACCTGATTGTTTCACAGGTGAAGAAGTCACCTATTACAGGTGAATTACTTAACCCGTTATCTGGTTTTGGAGCTGCTGTTCAAACAAACCCATCTTAATGTAATGTGTCCTTATATGGCTATAATATCCTCAGAACTCAGCATTAATGATTTGTGTTTCGTATAACAAATGTGATTCAATTTTACACAAGGTTTATATATCCACCTGTTGAAATCTTTCAAACTAACGAATTTTATTTCCTGTACATATCTTGGATATACAAGATTGTAGTTAGATGAACTTGTAGTTAATTGAAAGAGCTGTGACATATGCACATATTAATATTAACATAGCAGTTTTATCAGGCAATTCAAAATTTTTGGATGGGAATTTGCTATGAGAAATTATTTTTTGTTAATTATTGTTGAGTGAATATGGAAGTTCCAAATCATGAATGATTTTTCCCTTGTAAGTTCCCAGTTATATCATTTATTTACATCAGGAGACATAAAACACGTCAATCATCCTAGTAACAACTTTATAATGCTACAAATATACAAATATAACAAAGGACTTTATTTTTTCCCATCATGTTCATTAAATGATTAATAACATTTTATTTCTAAATAGGATATGAGAAGATACATGCCTAATTACGGATATTAATTGTGAAAACACATTTGGACAATGAATTTGAGAAATCCAAAGCCTGGTGTGTCACTACTATATGAAAAGATCAATGAATACTTATATAAATGTCATCAAAATATTAAAAAATCCCGTTTTCAAATTAATATTAACTCCTCTGTCCAGGAGGAAAAAAAAATAATTAAGGAGGAGGGGGTGGGCATAGAAAAATTTTGTTTAATACAGGATTTTTTTTTCCCAAAGAACAATAATGAATTTCTTTTTATACAACCATACCTGATAGCTTTTCTGTTAATTAATAATGAATATTTATGCCTGGTCATTTATTTATAAGAGCCTTCGTGACTCACTGTGACACAATAAAAACATGCATAATAAAAACCAATATGAGATAACAATTTTACTCCCAACCCTCTGATAACAAGTTTATGAGCTTTTTATGACTCAAGTAGCAAAGACTGAGCAATGTCTATAAATATAAAGTAGGCCCAAGTGGATTTCAAGCATTCAAAAGTTGCTCCCTTGACTGCAATACCAATCACTTCATTTCTTTATATTAATTTCTAACCCAGGGGTTTAAAATGTGACAATTTTTATAAATGGCTTTTTTAAAACTCTTTGACATACATAATGAAAGAATGTACATTATGTTCACTCCTTAATCCTCATCAGACTTCTATCAAGTTTACATAAATAAGGTAAAAGTTAGTTTATACCATACATAAGAAATTGGGAATACCGTAATATTTCATAGCAGATGGTGCCCCCAACAGAATTTCCCTTAGATGTGAGTAACTTAAAATTTAACAAATTGATCGCACATAAAAATATGCTGTATTAAATCAAATGTAAAAAGAAATGAAAAGGGAAAATTTTATGTGTATTTTACATTTCCTATTTTTTTCTTTTATAAATAAACATGCAAACTACCAGTAATTTAATTTAAGCAAGGTGAGGCAGATAAAAAAAAGTTTCAAGCCTGCTCTCTTTATGTATCAGACAAAAATATATTATTTTAAAAAAAGCTTAAAAAGACAAAAGGGTTATATTTTTATAACATTAAATGGACAAAAGGAAGGGCCCTTTAATTGTCTTTGATGAATTGACAATCTATCACTTCTATTTGAAGCCTCTAACCTTAAATTTAAGCCCAATTATAAATGACAAAGTTTGATGATTTTTAGCCAATAATGACTGAAAATATTTTTAATAATAAAGCTATAAAAAACCATAAGTACATCACAGTGACCTATATTAAGATTGAAATTTTTTGAGGACTCAAGATGCATTAATAAACAAAGATTGAAGATTCTAAGCCAATAAGTATTTGAGATATTTAAAAGTAGGTCACCATGACCTACCTTTTTGTCTACATTCTTTGAAAACCCAAGATACATCAACTGACAAAGTTTGATGATTCTAAGCCAAACAGTACCTGAGAGATATTCAAAAGTAGGTCACCATGACCTACTTTCTGATCGACATTCTCTAAAAACCAAAGATGTATCAACAAACAAAGTTTAGTGATTCTAAACCAGTTATTACCAGAGATACTTGAATAAAGCCATAAAATGTCGAAGTAGGTCACAGTGACCTACTTTTTTGACATCATTCTCCGGAAACCCAAGATGCATCAACTTACAAAATTTGATGATTCTAAGCCAATAGGTACCGTAGATACTTAAATAAAGCCATAAAATGTCAAAAGTAGGTCACCATGACCTACTTTTTGGTATCACTCTCCAAAACCCAAGACGCATCAACTCACAAAGTTTGATGATTCTAAGCCAATAAATACCTAAGATACTAAAATATAGCCATAAGAAGTCAAAGAGGTCACAGTGACCTACTTTTTGGACATCATTCTCCAAAAACCCAAGATGCATCAACTTACAAAGTTTGATGATTCTAAGCCAATAAGTACCATAATTACTTAAATAAAGCCATAAAATGTCAAAAGTAGGTCACCGTGACCTAATTTTTTGTCTCCACTCTCCTAAAACCCAAGATGCATCAACTCACAAAGTTTGATGTTTCCAAGTCAATAAATACCCAAAATACTTAAATATAGCCATAACATGTC
This sequence comes from Saccostrea cuccullata, assembly GCF_032062105.1. Lineage (NCBI taxonomy): Eukaryota > Metazoa > Mollusca > Bivalvia > Ostreida > Ostreidae > Saccostrea > Saccostrea cuccullata. Next base: position 4,139 of record NW_026941127.1, read on the forward strand.
GAAAGTAGGTAACCGTGACCTAATTTTTGGTGACATTTTTCAGAGTCACAAGATGCATCTGCTGACCAAGTTTGATGATCCTAGGTCTGAAGGTAATCAAAATATGCCTTTTAAATAATTCGAAAAACAAATGCCTGTAAAATTCAAAAAGTAGGTCACAGTGACCTACTTTTTCATAAATATGATTTAAAGTCCCAAGATGCATCAATTAACAAGATTTGATGATTCTAAACCTCTCAGTGTCTGAAATAATTGGATTAAATGTTTTAAGAAGAATTAGTCATAAAGTTCAAAAAGTAGGTCACGGTGACCTACTTTTAAGCTGACGTTGTTCAAGGACCCAAGATGCATCAACTGACAAAGTTTGATGATCATAGGCCTTAAAGTGCCCGAAATATGCCTTCAAATCAATTTGAAAACAAATGCTCACAAAATTTAAAAAGTAGGTCACCGTGACCTACTTTTGAGTTAACATGATGTGAAGTCCTGAGATGCATCAACTTACAAGATTTGATGATCCTAGTCCTAATAGTAAGCAAAATATAAACATTTTTATTATTTGTAAATTTAGGTCAACTTTGAAGTGACCTTGAGACCACGCCCTTTGCCCCAGGGTCATGCCTTGAACAATTTTTAATCTTCAACATATCCTGATCCTTGTATGTAAGTTTGGTGAAAATCTGCCAAGTGGTTCTGGAGAAGAAGATTTTTTAGCAACCAGTACTTTTGGTTTTGTTTTCCTGATCATCTCCCCTTGTTTAAGGGTCTAACCCTTATTTCAGTATAAATGGTAGCCCTTGGGCCAAGGATACCCTGTGACAAATTTGACAATAATTTGGGCCCAAAGGGGGTTGGGAAATTTATGGCCCATAATCTAAAAATTAACCACCCCACGGCAACCTACAAATGGCCATTTAGCTCTTTAGCCTTTTGGCTAGAAGGCTAAAATTATTTCTGGACTTGGAATAAAACCCTGGCCCCTTCATGATTTCATTAGTTAGGTGCTCACCACTGAGCAACCCAGGCCAATATTCACAGTCCAAACCAATACATTGCACCCTTTTTAAAGTGTCTTCACTCAAATTGAACCCTGAACACCTTATCACTGGTCCAGTGTTCTATCAACTAAGTAGTCAGAAATAACCTGCCATTTTCCAGGGGTTTTTTTTTTTTTTTTTACTTTTTATAAAGGCCCCCATTTCAATATTATTAATAACATGTAGTGCATAAGGGAAACAAAAATGGGGAAGGAGAAAAATTTTTGCGATCAATATTGTCAACACCTTATCAGGCATGCAGACATCTACACTGGTTGATTTCCAAAGAAATACGTTAATTATTTCAGCAGAAATCGTTCACCTCGGCTTTGAAGGGAAATTTACATCATTGATTAAAAATCGAAATTAAATCGCATGATGTAAATGCCATAGCATTTGACTTCTTTGTTTGATGTAAGGATACAAAACTCATCAGGGCATTTAGAATCATGCAGACTGGTATTAAAACAGGTCAAGAGCAATGATTAGGCAATAAAATAAATAAAACAAGAGATAATGGTTATTTTTATGTCTTTACATAGCAGAGTACAATATCACTCACCTTTCATTAAAGGTCGCAATAAAAATGATTTATTCTGCTGACAGCTCTGTCTTTATCATGATCATGCCGCCAAAGATTGTTTTGTGCAATATCCGGAAATTGAAAAACACGTACAAGAGTGGAGCGTGTTCCCCTCCATTCCGGAAAAAGTTTGGGGGATACCTAAGTTATAGATATATATAAATACATGTAGGCCTACAAGTATATCATGAAAAAACACCGTGGTTCAGAATTTCAGACACGAAGAGGGCACAAAAGTCTTAAGATTTCTATAATATAGAAATAATTTATATACAAACACAACTAAGGTTTCAATTATAGGCGCGAACCCAGGGGGGGGGGGGTAAAGGCCCGGGTTCCCCCCTCCCCCCTTTTTTTTCAAATATAACGTTAGATAATTTCTATGCATTGAAAATAGGGGTTTACCTTTTTTTTTGGTTTGCCCCCCCCCCCCGGCCCCCACTTTTTTTCCCCCCCCCAACTTTAAAATTTGGGTTCCGAGGCCCTGCAAATTTCAAAGAGCAAATTCAAAGAATTGTTCCCGCTTTCGGTTTTTTGAGTGTGAGATGTCTTTTTTTAAAAGGGTTTTTGTGTCAAATTTGAACGCCCTTTCATATGTCATTCATAACTAGTTATACCGTCAGGGACCTAAGGTTCTGCCGAATTTTATTTTTTTTAATTAGGTCAATCGTGAAGGTCAAGGTTTAAAGGGCAAAAAAATATACTGGAAAATTTTGCACATGAAATTTCCAAACAATCATGAAAACCTCATCTCTTCTTAATCAAAAGTTATAAGGAAAAATGACATTTTTTAAAATATGGTCAAACTTAAAGGACAAGATCACAAGATCAAAAATCATAGTGTATTTAGAAAGGTATTGTCACAAGTAATACGTACATTACATGAAAGCCATATGTCTTCTCATTCAAAAGTCATGAGCAAGGTTAGTTTTTGAAAAGTAGGTCAAACTTCAAGATCAAGACCACCAGGTCAAAAATCATAGTGTATTTAGAAAGGTCTTGTCAGAGATAATACACATACATGTATTTAATATGAAATCCCTATCTCTTCTCATTCAAAAGTTAAGGCCATTTTTTCTATACTTTTAATTTACTATCATCATAATGAAATGCATTTTCATTGAAAGCTAGTTGCCCAGTCCCCTTCATCTTTTATGATCCAGTATAATTAGATGTTTCTGTTCTCTGTTCATGGACCCTAACCCCACTTCTATAAGTCATTTTTTTATGTATATGCATGCCACTGAAGTTTCATCAGTCACTTAAAACATGTTTGCTAATTGATTTCTTTAATACTTTTTTTTAATTACTCAAATAAAAATGATTTTGTTATATCTTGTTCAGCCTGTACGAGGGTTGTCTGTAAAGTTCGTGGACAAGCATAAATTTAAATAAAAATGGGGTCATTGATATTTATTATTAACATATTTATAATCCTTTACTAAATGTGAATTACAAAATGAAAAATTATAATTAATTTCAAATATATACTTTGTTATATCTTGTTCAGTATGTACGTATGTTTTGTTTTTAAAAATTATAGTCAATTGGAATCAGACCTTCTGATGCATCCCAAACTCATGTAAAAGTTAATTCTTGGCTAATTCTATAATAAAAAAAAAGTACAAAAATTGTAACTCGTGTTTTCAATGATTTTCATGAATCTGGTTTCAACAACAAGAGGAATCAGACGCACAAATTCATACCATAATAGCTACCCTCGAAGTACAACCACCGGTCAGAAAATCAGTCAGAAAAGTTATTTGGATGCATGTAAAAGATTTTTAGCCTTGTGTGATTTGAATTTCGCTCGTTTAAGGATTTTTTAAAAATTTTTAAAATTTAATTTTTTTAAAAAAATATTTGAGAGTGTTCTTTTATCTGTATTTTTGGTTTTGCAGGTTTCAACATTTCGCCCGGTCCATTAAATCAAAATTATTAGGACATTTTATGTCTAAATATTTTATATCAAAAAGAATTTGATGTATTAGCAATGGAATTAAAACCCAAAAAAAAGGGGGGTTTAGATTTTTCCCCGGGGCTCACAATATACCCCCATTTTTGGCCAGAACATTGTACCCTTCAGCTGAGGGAAATATTGTTTTGACGAAAAAATCAACATGCATGCAGATGTATAATGACATTGGCTGGAAAATGTGTAACTTTTGAAATATGTGTTATTAGGTGGATTTTGTTTTGTCAAACGAGAAAAAAAAACTTGACAAGCAAAAAAATTCCTATTTCGAGGGGTGGGTGCACGTGGGTAGGGGATGGGGGTGAGATCGATCTTCTTTCAGTATCATTTTTTTTCTAACTGCAACAAACAGTGCATGGGAACGGGCCCTTTTAATAGACCCAAATTTTCAATCCCTATAATATGTTTTTGTTAAAAAAAAAAATGGGGGGTTTACCCCCAACCTCCGAATCCAAAGTTTTATATATATATGTATTGGTCCTGTGCCAGAAACATATACTCGATATGTATATCAGTATTTAAGTTCAGAATACTGGATTTTCGATTCCATTTAAAAATGGCGATGTTACGTAGACGTATGTACCCTCGTTGCTTTTGCTATATATAACATATCTTTTAGAGCTTCAATAAAATCTGAAGAGTCCGAAGGCATGTACTAGATATTAGACCAAAAGGAACATTGTTCAATAAACTTATGACTAATGGATTCTTAATCATTGCAGTTTGTCTTTAGTATAAAAACCCTCTGATGTTCATAATACCAAACATAAGAATTCATCATTTGACAGGAGATACTGGATAGGATATGTTTATGTTCAATTTGTAATGGAGGTTTGTATACCTTTCAAATTACACACAACATACAGTAACAAATGAGTTATAGCATCCTTATATACTAAATACAGGATGCTGTATCTCATAATACATATACCTGAATTTAACTATACTAGTTTATAGTGATGGCGGTGTCCGTCAGTCTTCTGTCTATACGTCCATCTGTCACGCTTTGGGGGTACACATGCCTGCCTCTCTTATCTGAACTCATCCTATACCACTGAATGAAATTTAATAATACTTTTCACAGATTCTTTATTACATAATGCCATTGTGCACCTCCTATTTTACTTTTTGATCTGACGCTTATTTCGGGTCTCCTAGAGCAAAACATGGACTTTGACGTCGCAGTAACGTCGCAAGCCAAGAAAGCGAAAATTGTGCCCATTCTATTTCCACAAATTATAGAATGGATACACAACCCGTGGCTTGCTATGATAGGGCCGGAGTAGGTGCTGGCATGAAAATGAACCTTCATTGCATGCTCAAAGGCCGTATTGTCGAGAACAAGCTACATGCAGCCCTCCACCGGCACGTGGTTGTGTTTCAATATGAGTGAAACAACATATTAAGTGAACTTTAAACAAATCTTCATATAATAATTGCAATTGCTTTGAAAAATCCTGTGACTAACAATTCGATGAGATCAGGAATTTTGTGTATATTATCAATCATATTCGATATTGGGAGATTCGATGTATTGCAATTATATTGAGGGATCCTTCTCAGAAATCCGGTGTATTGTAATTACATTGACGGATCCGACTGAGGTTTCCGGTGTATTGGAAATTTCATTGACGGATCTACTAGGTTGTCGGTGTATTGTAATTACATTGACGGATCCTACTAGGTTTCCGGTGTATTGTAATTACATTGACGGATCCTACTGAGGTTGTCGGTGTATTGTAATTACATTGACGGATCCTACGAGGTTGTCGGTGTATTGTAATTACATTGACGGATCCTACGAGGTTTTAGGTGTATTGTAATTAACATTGACGGATCCTACCTGAGGTTTTCGGTGTACTCAGTATTGTAATTACATTGACGGATCCTACTGAGGTTTCCAGTGTATTGTAATTACATTGACGGATCCTACTCAGGAATCCAGTGTATTGTTATTACATTGAGGACCCTACTCAGGAATCCGGTGTATTGTAATAACGTACAGTGAGGTGCCCTTCTCAGTATCTGAGTATTGCTATGTAACGGGAGAGGAGAAAATGCAGCGGACCAGACCGGGATTCGAACCCGGGCCCCCTGAAACTCCGGTCAGGTGCTCTACCAACTGAGCTATCTGGCCACCGGCGATAAACCCGGCACCCCCAAATTCCCTCCTTAAAGGTCTTTGACCCTAAAAACCCAAAAGGCCCACCCCGGGCAGGTCTTTCACTTGTCAATTCCAAATCCTGGTCACGGCACCAAATGTAACGGGAAAGGAGAAAATGCAGCGGACTAACCGGGATTCAAACCCCGGGGGCCCCCAACTCCGGTAGGTGCTCTACCAACTGAGCTATTGGCCACCGGCGATCGAGCTGGCTGACCCCACAACTATAATACTTTGTGGAATCCCTTGAATCGTACTTCAACCAATATAACTGTTATGATCGCTGCATTCATATATTGCAATAACATTGAAAAACCTTACACACCCGTATTGCAATTGATGATTCTTAATCGATTGTAATGATTACTTTTGTGAAGAAATGACGTATTTAATCTTTAATCGAAGAGATTTTTTTACTTATCTTTTTTTTTTTTTTTTTTTTGATTATTTTCGATTACTTTAAATAAATGATATCATCATAAATGAATGTTTATATATATGTTAGCATTATTTCCAGTCAGTCGCACATAAATATCAAATTCAAACGATATGTGTTGATTTTCTAACTTGTGCTTTAAGTTTTATTAATATTCAGTATAAAATTGCTGGTCTGGTACCTTCTTCTGAATCTGGTACCTATTCTTTTGATAATTACTCTTAATTTTCCCTGTCATTGCTGTGAATAATTCACGGATCTTTTCATGGGCTTTTCCCCCAAAATGTAAATATAGTACTTTAAATTATTTTGGTGACTGCATATGGGGACATTGCATCCTAGATCCCTGATTGTTATACATGCAGGTCTGAGGACTCGTGGAAACAAATAAAAAAAACGTTAAATCCGACACCACAGAATTGAGAGAATAGCTATACATCCTGAATCCGCCACTGCCTGTTTACAGGAATTGAGAAGAAGAGAGGACCCCATTGGATCCGCCACTGGCGTTCAATACACACATCGGTCATGTTTGCTTGTCGCTGAATTATAGACAGCTTTAAATAAATTTTAAGGCGACATTGTTTTATTTGCATTCAATTAACACTTTAAAAAGGGGCACCCGATTAAACAGCTGGTGACTCGCCTGAGTACGTAAAACTCTCTAGTATAGTGGGGTTGAAAACTAGTACACACGGTAGTTTAGGTGTTGCGAAGGCGAATATATCGACATTGTGTACTGATTCTTTAGCCTTACACCGGACAAGGGGTATTTCAACAGAGCCCGATGGTAGTGTGTGATCAAACTGTACGAATGAGATCAAAAATCGTTTTGTAACACTGGGGATTTTAGGACTCGTTCACTGCATAAATCAGCATGTCAGAGGTTTGTGATACCTTTGATTTATTTAATTTTTGTATTTTAATTGATAATGTGCCCCCAAAAAATGCAGGGACATATTTACCCACGTACATGACGTACTGACCAAATGAATAGAAATGTGATTGTTACACTGTTACATAACTTTTATTGTGCGCATGTACGTCCACTTACAATAATCTATTCTGCATTGAGAAGTTATACTCGTTTTAATACTCTTTGAAGGGGGATTAAATTCTTTAATAATAGAGAATAGCAATATCCTGTGGGATTTTATAATTTTTATTATATTAATTAATTGCATCTATCAGTGCCTATTTATAAACAAATGATAAGGGATTTCCCTGTATTTTCACATGTAATGGGGTGTGTATAATCATGATAATGGGGGGGGGGTAAATTTAACGGTAGTTGTTGAGTACACTGGGTACATATATGTGCAGTGTGCATACCAGGTATACATGTACATTGTGCATCTACAGGTAGGTGTCTGTAAAACATATGTACCTTTATATACTTACTATTTAAAATTTACACTCACACCATTCTTTTCTTCCCAAAATTTGCTGCACTTTCTGGATATATGTTAGTACTGTGCAGCTGTATTTTAAGATTTTCCCCATTGCATTTAATGCGGGGCTGGTCAAGGATTTTTTCTAAAGGGCGCGGGTGGGGGGCCATCCCTTTCAAAATTATCCAACTAGAAATTTCTTGAAAAAAAAAAAACACTAGCTCCAAGCAGGGTCCAAGGTCTTTTAGGTTAGTTTATTTTAAAATTTTTAATTTTTTTTTTCCTTGCGATTTTGATATTTAAATTAACTGGAAGGAAAATAAAATATCAAGATCGTAAATAAAAAAAGCCTGGAAAACCCATATTTTGGGTATCAGTAGATGACCGTTACTTCATATCTCTTTGGTGCTACAAGATCCATTATGATGTCATTTTCAATTTCATCTTTCTATTTCCGTACTTTCTATTAAAGAATTATGTACAAATAAAGTACATGTATTTTCATTGGATTCAATTTGAAATCATGTGAAAAGTAATCCCGATACTTGTATTCAATGTAATATTATTTTAAAGAAGAGGCCAAGATCATACAAATTACCCCCTTTTTAAAAAGTTTTTAGGCAATCTATACATTTTTTTTGTCTGAGATGGAAAAAACTCCTTTTTCATACTTTTTTTTTTTTTTTTTTTATTGAAAATGACAGTTCAAAATATTATTTTTCGTCTTTCTACAAATTATGCCCCCAAACACTTATATTACCAAGCTAAATTTATAAAGCATCACTAAAAGAATTTGTTTCTCAAATATAAGAAATCTGTAGGCACCTTTTATTTCTAATCTTGACCTTAAGTACGTATATTTACATCCGCAATTCCAGGGGGGGGGGGGGTCACCCCCCCCCCCCTTTCAACCGGATGAATATCAAAAAAAAAGTATTTTTAGGATCTACGTCAGAGGCACTTTATTCCCAAAATTTTTAACCCATGAATCACAATTAGATACTAGAACATGGATTAAACAAAAATTAGGTCTACCAATCAAGTTAAAATATGTAAAAAGTGCCAGATCTTCGTTATAGAGACTGAACGTGATACGATGTGATACAAACTAAATACCGGTCTTTTGGTTTTATTAAAAATCAAAATTATTTATTTATTTGT
>NW_026941128.1:0-13036 GCF_032062105.1 Saccostrea cuccullata
TTCATCAAAAAAAAGAAAAGTTACAGCAATATCCATTATATTGATCATTTCACGTGTTGCCCGTGCGCGCTCTTGCAAGCACGTGCGCTCAAAATGACCTTTTTGGCAAATCTACATAACATGTCTACTGACCCAAAAAACATTTTACCTTAGTCGGATGTGTAGTTTACAAGATCACTCGTGGACAAAATTTTCCCAGGAAGAAGAAAAATAATAATAACTAGATGCGTTCTTTTTGCTAGAGCAACAAGCGGTCTTCCCCCGACTTTTCGTTAGAGATCTAAGCTGCCTCATCCCATTTCAGAATTTTTTTTTGGTTTAAGTTCATTTACAGCAGTCTCTCAACATATATCATGATTACTACAGGTAAACCTCAAAATATCTTTAAATATAGCTTTCAAAAATCGGCAAAATATTTTATACATGTTATAAAAGTGAGAAAAGGCATTTGCAATTGAAAAATTACAGAAACAAAAAAAAAATTTTGGGGAAGCCACGGCGGGATTGAACCCCTGACAGTGGGACAAATTTTGGTTCGGTCTTTCTTTTCAATATATGCACGCATCAAGACACGGAACACATATTTAGAATTCTCATTAGACATGCTATAAACCCTGTAAATCCAAAAGAAAAATATCGAAAAACAAAAAAAATTGAAAAATGGGACTTTTTGAATTCACTTCCGTTTGCGACCGGAAAGCCGACGACGAAAAATAAAGGTCTTTGTTCAGATTGGAGTTCGATGTTCTATTTCCTCAGTGAGTTTCCTTTCATATCTTCAGCCGTTCTGAGAAAACTGCTAAAAATTGTTTTTAAAAAAAAAAAAAACACCCAAAATCGCGAACGAAAGTGAATTTTGAAAAAATGAAAAACACGTCTGGAGATATTCTCATGATGCATCATCCCTGTAAAAATCTTTTAGATCCGTCCACGCACAGCTGAGATATCGCTCTAACTATGAAAAAAAGAAAAATAATAATAATAATAATAATAAAAAACAGACGAATAACAATAAGGTCTTCCGAAGGAATGGAAGCCTTAATAATAATAAGAAACAGAGAAAAAACAATATGTTCCCCAACTTTTTTGGGGAACATAACTAGTGCTAATTGTAACGGGAACCGTTCAGATTTTCCCCAAACGCTCCCCAACTCCCTTTTATTCCATATCCATGTAATATACTATATGTGAAAGCATTCAGTCCAAAAGTATTAAAAATATCTTTCAAGTGTATTTTTAATTTCATTTTCCCAAAATGCACGCACGTGCGTGCACGTGCATGATGACCATACCTTCTTGTAGGACTCCCTTATATTTATTTATGTTCTGAATCCCATCCTGTTTGGTTGAAAAACAAGGGAGTTATAGCCATTTCAAGTTTCAGCCAATCAGATTGCAGCACACGTGCATGCGCTTGATTTCATGATTATTTTTCTATATCGCATTGTAGAGTATCCTAATGAATGATTATGTTTTAAATTTCAAAGCATTTCGTCAAAAAACAAAGGAGATATAGTCATTTAAAGTTTCAGCCAATCAGATTGCAGCACACGAGCATGCGCGTAATTTCTTGAAATTTTTTGTATATCATATTGCAGGGCATCCTAATGTATGACTATGTTTCAAATTTCAAAGCATTTCGACAAAAAACAAAGGCGATATAGTCATTTAAAGTGTCAGCCAATCAGATTGCAGCACACGTGCATGCGCGTGATTTCATGAAATTTTTTCTATATCATATTGTAGGATATCCTAATTATGACTATGTTTTAAATTTCAAAGCATTTCTAAAAAACGGAAGATACTGAGATTTTTTTTTTAGCCAATAGAGCGAAGCGCACGTGCATGCGCGTGAGTTCGTGCTAATTTGACAGTGTCACTTTATGTACACTATTAAATATCCTTACTTAATGAGTTTCAAAGCATTTCATCGAAAAATGTTAAAGTTATGGCTATCTTAAATATATTAGTCATTTCACTCATTTCACGCGCCCGCACGTGCAGGCGTATGCGCGCAAAATGACCTTCGTTCCGCATACCTACACTACACACCTATTAACCCTAAAAAGGTTTTAGGTCAGTTGGGTGAACAGTTTCTGAGAACACTCGCGGACAAAAAAGTACCGGAGAACAAATAAGAAAAAAAAAATAATAATAATAATAATAAGAAACCGAGAAAAAACAAATTTTCCCAAACTCCGTTTGGGGAACATAATAAAAAACAAGAAAAAACAATATGTTCCCAAACTCCTTTGGGGAACATAATTAATAGTGCCTCGCTAGAGAGCTAGCTTCTCTGGTGATGCGGTCAGTCTCCCTCTATTTCAGGCAAGTTAAGCAACGGCGAGTCTGTTTAATTTTTGGATGGGTGACCGCTTCACTAAAATATGCATATGAATTTTGAGCAATGTCTTTAAAATTACATTTAATATTTAAATCCTACATCTGGTCAAATAGTTTTCCCCTACACTTAATTTTTTTCCACTTGGACTGATGTGGCAGAAAAAAGAAATTACTGAGCTTTAAAATTACTTTTTATTGATGGAAACATATTTACATGTCTTTTCTAGAACAAAAGGGTATTTTCAGCCATGTCGTACTATGGCTGTATAGAAACTCGTCAAACTTACATTGCAGTTTTGATTTAAAAATGTTTTTCTAGAAAATGTAGTTTTTTAAAACTAAAGAGTCATCTGATTTCTTACATTTACCAGAAGGAGAAACACATTTGATGAACTAAAGTACTTTCAGTGGGGTATTTTTTTTTTGAATATTTGGCTTTCATAGATCAATACATTTTGTGACTTTTTCATTGTCTTATCTTAACTGGGGTCATCCACTGAAATTAAAAGGAAAAGGTCATCACATTCATACAAAAAGTCAGACAGGCTAGAATTTATGGACTTCTTCAGGGTTGAGAGCAACTTTGAACTTTAGGCTACATTGAATAGGATGCTCTTGGCCACTTGAACCTGGAATGGGGAAATTTTAGTGATGTACTTTCACCTTGAGGAAAAAGGGTAGTCTTTACAAATGGCTCAGATTCAGACAACACAGTTCTTTTTATTTCATAAGGGGAAAATTTTACTTAACACTTAGTTTTGTTAAGCTTTTCTTCAAAGACGTTCTATATATATATATATATATATATATATATATATATATATATATATATATATATATATATATATATATATGTATATATATATATATATATAAAAAGCACTAAAAAACCAACAACACTGTATATCCTAAATGTCGGATCTATCAAGTAGATACAAGATCACGGATGGAAATTTATATAAAGCACTAAAAATGACCAACGACACGAACAATAAAAATTGTCAAATTTTCGGGACGCCCTGTCCCTTCCTCAGGACAGAAGAAAAAAGTTAAAAAGTCATAAAGAACAAAGGAAAAATAGAAACAAAAACAACTAGCACTACTACTAAGCTACTAAACACTAGATATTTACATACTTAATAAATTACATGTTGAATTCGAAATTTTTAAGAACAACAATAAAGAAAGAAATCAGGACCGCTATGAAATGCGTCCGGTCTATCGGGTATACTCGGGTGAAGTGGCACTTTTTCCTTTGTTCTTATGACTTTTTAACTTTTTTCTTCGTCCTGAGGAAGGACAGGGCGTCCCGAAAATTTGACAATTTTTATTGTTCGTGTCGTTGGTCATTTTTAGTGCTTTATATATATATATATATATATATATATATATATATATATATATATATATATATATATATATATATATATATATATATATATATATATATATATATATATATATATATATATATATAGAACGCAGTTTGTGTATAAAGTTGCCACTTTCAAAGGGTAATGTTGGAAGCTTGCAGACGATTAATGTCTTCTAAAGCATTCATTGATTTTCTTGCAAAATAAACATATACTGGGGCTTTTGCAACAACCTGTTTCAAAAATGATTTTTACATTCTTGCCCATCTTTTATCTAAGACTTTATAATTAGGATTACTATAATGTGCACTTAATTCCCACCGAGTACCCAAACTCCGTCTACTCTTTTGCAAAGAATTCATGCAATTTTTGATATTTGCGTTTTCCGAATTTACTTTGGTTTATTTCTACTGTTCTACCCCTCGACCCTATTTCCATTGTCTAGTTTCTGTGTTGAAAGACACCCTTCCCTCGGAAAATTTCTTCGAATCCACTATGGTATGGTCACTGCCAATACGTACTTACAGAAAATTGGAATATCATGCATCCAATAGTACGCGTGTTTCTCTATTTGTTCCCAGAGGATAACTTCCAGTTAACAAAGAGCCCTCTCTAACGGATGTTTTTATTACAGTTTCTGTTTGTACGTCGCCATACCACATCCTTTACTATATGATCTATCATCGTCTAAATGGAATGATCACTAATGGCTATAACCACACTTGTCCGAAAAATCGTTTTCCTGGCTTTTTTTTACGATTTTGATATTTTACATGAAAACGTCAGAACCGTCATTACGAAAACTGGGAATTCGCCGCCTCCAACCAGAGGTGGAATTCTCAGGTTGATTTTTGATTCTTGCAAATCGAATTAAATGCTGAATTCACATTTTATTGAAAGTTCAATACCTTTAGTACTCACAAACATCGTTTTTATGGTTCGTTTATGAGATTATATAATCCGATGAAAACATTTTATCTGACTGTCGAGATTTGTTTTTATTTCGTGCATTTTAAAATCTTGCAACTTCGGATCGGAATATGTAGTCCGAAAAATCTGACGTTTTCCTGGCTTTTTTAAGATTTTGATATTTTACATGCAGGTAGTTTTCCTGACATGTAAAATATCAAAATCGTAAAAAAGCCAGGAAAACATCAGATTTTTCGGACTACGGAATATGGATTGGTAAGTTCTTTTCATCGATATTGGTGAATTCTAGGAGCATTGTGTCATTGATAAAGTGTGATTTCTGCATCTAATTCGGTTCCCAAGTATAGAAAATCAACTCCAGGTGGAGAAATGAAATTCACAGTTTTCGTAATGGCGCAGGTTCTGACGTTTTCCTGGCATGTTAAATATCAAAATCGTGAAAAAATCAGGAAAACGTCAGATGTTTCGGACTATAACCACACGTGCTAGCCTTCAAAAACTGAAAATTTTAATAATGCATTGTTTGGAACCAATCGATTAAAAGTCTTCTATTTTTGCAAATCTTGTAAATATATTACGCAAGTGGCGTAATAAGATCATGTATTTCGTGTTTACAATTTCAAATGATGTAAATTATTCTTAAAGTTTATTCAATCAAAATGCAAGGTCGAATCACGTGATAAGAACGTCAGAACGAGGACCTTCCAGGTCAGTTTTTGAAAACAAGAAAATTCTCATTAATAAACGTTTTTAATTAACATACAATTTTAGGACGCGTGACTCTTATCTGTTGGAAGAGCAAGTGCTATTTCCTAGCAGAACTTACGACACAACATGCTTTGCGCACTGTTGGGTAAAATATCTCCGCTTTCCGATATTTAAGTACTACCTACTTCTAGACACGTCTTTAACCTACAGGTGTATTTTATTCACCTACCAATCCTTCACACATCACTCTACAAACCAATAAACTCTCAAATGAATGGCAGAAAATTCAGAACAAGTAAGTTTATTGGTCTGTAAAGACGACTACAAAGGATTGTGAGGTAAGCATTATATTTAGTTGATTTAGAACCTCGAGGATAAGGACGCACTGCTGGGGATAATTTCTCAGGTAGATCAACTGTCATACCCTCTTATTTCATACAGATTCATATCTTTGCATCTGCATATATTGAGAATGCGTGGCGCAGTGGTTAGAGCGTCTGCTGTAGCGTTGCGAAGTAAGAAATTGATCCATACGCCAGCAGGTTCGAATCCCACTGTGGGACGTGGAGACCGGTCATTCGGATAAGACCCTTTAAACCGGATAAGACCGTTTAAACCGAGGTCCGGTGTCGCAGTAGGTGCTGGCACGATAAAGATCCCTCCTTGCTCAATGGCTGTAAGTACCGAGTATGGGACAAAATTCGCAGCTCTCCACCGGCAAGTGAAAAATTCTCGAGGGGGGCGTTAAACAATATGCAATCAATCATAATGAGAGGAGTTCATGGCGGGTGTGACCGGTCAGTAGGGAATGCATACTCTTCCATGGCACCTGATCCCACTTGCGAAAGTTGACTCTACTACGATCTGATTTAGTTGGGTTTAAGCTTGATATATGTTCGTTATTTACACGTGTCACTACAATTCTTGCTAGGATTTCACACCTGGAAGACACTGCTTTTGGTCACTTACTGACTGTTTGACATATTACAATTATGATTAAAATCCTAGGCTTTTTATTCCTTAGGAGTATGACAGTCTCAAATTGTTTTTGTAATTTAAAAGTCAATTGATCTATTGTATATTGTTTAACGTCCTACTCGAGAACTTTTCACTCATATGGAGACGTCACCGTTTGCCGATGAAGGGCTTCAAATTTACACTTATACTCGGCACTCAGGGTCATTGAGCAGTGAGGGTTCTTTATTGTGCAAACACCCACCGTGACACGGGCGACTAGACCTATTTGAATGTAAAGTAATAGACTGCTAGAGGTATGAATGTGTGTGACCCTGAATACTTGTTTCCTTAAAGCACAAGTCTACAACTAAAGAAGAGTACTTTACATTAACTCGAGAATCATTTTTTTCTTTAAATATTTAAAAGAGAAGAATTGAGACACATTCTTAATTTTATTAAAAAATAATTAAACATTTTGTAAAGCAAATGATCCGGAAAAATGTTGACCTGAAAATAGAAAAAAACCAATGTCACAAAACAAGCATTAATAATCATGAAGAATGAAAACCGGATACAATAAAATAGAATCATACAGCATTATTGGTTATCAAAATTTCATAATACATGTACTTGTTTATTTTATGGTTATATGTAGGTTTTTTTTTACATGTTACAAGTAACTATGTGATACTGTACTTGGAACAGACAACCGGGAATGCTCACTTCCCAAAGGCCCCTGATCGAATCTCTGTTATTTCCAAAGGTCCCTGTTTTATATGAACACCTTTCTCACATAATTGTATTATTTACAAATGAGATCTTTTTCACTCTTTGTTATCTTCACTTTTTACAAAATAATTTGCTTATAGTGACAAGTATGAAAATTTCGTGAGCATTTCTTCGCAAAGTTAAATACAGTAATGTGGTGTTTTCAAGTTAACCAACTGTTTGGCAGGTGATTTAGTACCATTTCAAGCAAGTTTAATTTAAAGTGCAATACATTTTTTTTAACATATTCAATAAAACTAATAATTAAAACAAAACGTACATGAACTTACTTAAGCGCTCCGTTGTTTTTATTTCAAAAGTCATCAACACTGTGAATGCAAAAATAAGGTTAGTTGAGACAGAAAGATAATTTATGAAAAAATATAAATGGTCAAATATCACTTCTAAAACAAAAGACACAAGGGTCGGTCACCTGAAATTAAGAATGTAAAGAATCCATGGAAGAATAAAATAAATACACTGATCGAAGACGATATGTTGTTGAAACTAAAGAGATGGGCACTATTAGAAAGTAATAGGTCACCTGTAAAACTTAGTTCAGTTATAAAAAAAAAATAACCCTCAGATCAAGAATTCAAAATACTTTGACTGATAACTCAAATATAAAGTAAATTACACTCTTCTCTCATAAGGATAAGACTTTTAACAATACCCCCTCATAAGTAATATATACTAACGTGCAGCATCTGTCCCCACAACATGCCAGCTCACAGTATGTCTTCTTCCCATTTATTGTGCAATAGTAAGGATCGGAATCGTCACGTTTGGAGTCTGTTCTACAAAGTATTACATATATGTTCTATAGGATTCATTCACCGTAGAAAGTTATGTAATAGTAAGGGTAGGGCACTTGAACATTTCTGGTGTGTAGAAGATGCATTAGTTTTATTCAAAGTTCTTCCCGCAGGAAATGTTGAGCATTACTTGGATAAACGATACAAAAATGGATTTACAACGAAGGGAACACTTTGGTCCGTGCTCGTTCTGAGCGCCGAGGTTGGTTTTTATCCCCATGAAAAGCTTAACAGTTTCTTTTCCAGTCTTTCAAGTTAAGGTACTTGTATGTACATGTAACAATTCGTTTTTCCCTAATCTTTTCATTTCGGTACATAGGGACAGGGGGAGATCTGTCATAGACATAGTTTACATGTATTTTATACTTTTTCCATACCTCTCATTACAGATCTGTGGCTCGTTTCAATAAAAATCATGGACTAAAACTAAAATTTCACCATTCTTTATTTTTTTAGGGTCACCTAAGTAACTCAGGTGACCTATTGCTATCCCTGTTCGTCCGTCGTCGTCAGTCGTGTGTTAACATTTGAACATTTTCAGCTTCTTCTCTGAAACCACTGAACCAATTTCAACCAAATTTTGTATACAGCATCTATGGGATTGATTGATTGATTGATTGGTGTTTAACGCCGAGTCGGCAATATTTCAGCCATATTTCGGCAGGAAAATATGTTAAATGATCAGTTTTGAGAGTTTTTTGGTTGCTCTGGCGGCCCCCAGTGAGCCTACTCTTTTCCGAAAACCGGAGAAACGATCTTTTGCGTGCCAAGGGGGTTGTTATCCTTGGTAAAGGGGAACAAAAAATGTGAATTTCATGATCCCTGCCCCCCCCCCCCCTGTGGCCTGAGGGGTGGGGCCAAAACCACTAAAATTAATGAAATCTTTAAAAACCTCTTCTTTACTCCTGGACATCAAGCAGGGAAACTCTCTGAAAGTAAATTAAAGCTTTGAAATCTGCTCTTTGGTATTAATCAACCATTTATGATGAAATAAAATTAATGATAAAATTTCCAAAACTTTTAAATATGTGGCTCCAGGGTCAGTGGTTCCTTTAGGGTGGGATGCACAACACTGGTTATCAAGTGAATGTGCATTTTCTCTTTGTTACTGTGATCTACCTCTGAGTATTAAGTAAATAGCGTAAGCATGCCAAGTTTTTAATTATGATAAACAATGGTGTCTCTTTCAAAATTGTTAATTTCATGGCCTCTGGATACACAAACCAAATTCAACTACTGGAAAGTTGTTACATGATACTCAGGTAACCTATAAGGCCCGTGGGCCTCTTGTTTAATCTAATAAAGATATTTCTTTTCTAAGTAATAATGTACAATTTATAGTTATACAATATAAATCTAATGTAATATAGAAAGAAGATTTTCCCGTTTTACAGTTGAGATATTTGGTGTATGGGGAAAATTTTTAATCTGATATGTGGTCCTTAGATTCTTTGTGAAAAATACCACTGACAGCTGCGTTCCTAATCAGCAATCGGCTCATCCTAGAGCAGACACCTTCAAGGTATCACACCGGTAATTGACCAATCAAAATGAACTTAGTCAAATGTAGGTCCATATATATAAAATTGATTTTCTTTTCTTTTGAGACGTTTTTCTATTTTCTTTCATGCCATTTTTACAACTTTGGTACCTGTGCCTAGTAAAATTTATGTACTTTGTGAATAAATAAAGGTTTTTGACAGGAACTATTTTTTTCATGGCATAGGAGGCTACTTCCTGTAGTGCACTCGAGGTGTTTATAAACACAGTGAAAACACGTGGATTTGAGGGTAGCCCTGTTTGCAGATGGAAAAAGTCCGAAAATGCCGTGTGGGTACCCTGTTTTTTGGTGTCAGCTAATGTGACAGGTAATGTTTAACACCTCCTGCTAAATATTTTTTCATGTAAACAAATACCTGATTTTTAACGATTTTTTATTCTATATAGAATTATATAGTGAAAACAATTACCGGTGTGATACCTTGAAGGTGATTATGAAAAATCATTTTAACCCTTATTTAAGACATTTTTCATTTTTAAAAGGCATATTTCAACAAAATATGTGATTTTATTAACTTTTTGTTTGAAAACACACAATTTTAAAATTAGAATTAGAATTTACATTATTTTTCACAGATTTCTGTGTAAAAATTAACAATAGGTTATTTTTTACACTCAATACTTTAAAATATGACTAAAAAGGTAGCATTATGCATCTAAAATGTGGAAAGAAGTCAGAGAATAATGTTTTTTCATTTTATATGACTTAACATTATTTGCACCAGCTGACCGCAGTCAATTATAGTGTCTACAGACTTTGCGGTAAAGGGTGTTAAAGCTGATTTTTCAAGAATAGACTAATTCTAGGTTTGCGAATGAATTTTTAGCACAAGCGACAACTGCGATAAAATGTAAACAAGTAAAATATGTTCTCACAGAATGATAATTTCTACAGACACATGATTTATTTTAATTTATTCAGACCTCCAGTGATACATATATCACTGCATTGGAAGAACAGAAATAATGAAATGAGTCAGATCTGTCCAATAAACTTAATGCATAAGCTACATAAGTAAAATTCATTAAGAATTTTTCATAGGAAGGAAGGTTATGACCAAAAAATCCTGAAATACTGTCAGGGTCTGCATGATAATACTTATTCTGAGTTCTAACCATGCATCATACATGTAGTGCAGATTGTCACTTAGGACCATGGCATGCCTCTTGTGGTTTTTAGGACTTTATTCATGCTTTCGCAGCTGACATTCATGTTTTTTCAGTTTGTCGGAGACTGTTTTTTGTTATTTTTTCATTTATATGTAGGTGTTGACTGTCACTTTTGAATTAAGTTTCAGTCAGTGATGCTTATATGAACATGATCTATTAAGTATATCATTGTACTGAAATATTAATAAATTCCAAATTGAACTGATGAAGAAATTTGGCATATTTACATAATTAAAATATCAGAATAACTATAATTCAGCTAATAAGGTGTACCTTTCTTCTCAAATCAATTCCTATAGATTTTATCAGCAGTTTTTGTACACCCACCCACCTCGAAGAATTATGAAGGATGTCCTGAATCTGGTCTCTGTGATGCATTTTGTCACATAGAAAAGTGTTCAAACTCATAAAAATGTTTAATATTCATATTTTAAAATTTAAATGTTTATTTTTTTATGTAAATTTGTTGAACCAAAAAGATATAATCTTGCCTAAATCATGGAAATTCATTAAACACCTTTGGAATTCCTGAGTAAATCCATGAAATGAGAATAATTATGCATGTTAAATTGAAATTTCATGGCTAATTTGTGTCTTAAGAGAAAGCCAATTGCATAAATCACAACAATAAATTACATCTGAATTGTTGTCTCCAGTTTCTTATCATCAAAGCCAGTTTAATGGAGTGTGGGAGCTGTGAAGAACCTCCCTAGATGCTGATATCATTTTGACTGCCCTGAGTTACAACACAGCATTTAGATAAACTTCTGCACAGCAGCTTGTAGACACATACCTAGGCTTTATTTGGAACATAAATTGACCAGATACAGTTTTCATTATCAACCCAGTATTTAACAATTTCTGTATTTTTGTTCATTCTTTGAAGGAGAAAATGCAACTTTGTTATGTAATAATTACATAATGGTCTTAGACTTGTAAACTCTTTTCTGTTTGTGGTGAAGAACAAAGCATATACTCTCCACAGATAAAAAAATGGTTGGCAAGCTTATTCTTTTCATGATGAAATTCTGCTTCAAAAGATGCACAAAAAACTGCTTCCAGAGTGCTCTGTGTGTTATTCTTGACTGCTCTGGAGTAAGGGAGATAAATGCTTCATATCTTCAGAAATAAGGGGATTTAGATCACCAGACTTAAGGATGTTGGGGACAATTATTTAATGAATCTCATGTGCAAAAATGAAAAAAATCGAACACCTTCAAAGGTCCTTCAAGGTATCACACCGGTAATTGACCAATCAAAATGAACTTAGTCAAATGTAGGTCCATATATATAAAATTGATTTTCTTTTCTTTTGAGACGTTTTTCTATTTTCTTTCATGCCATTTTTACAACTTTGGTACCTGTGCCTAGTAAATTATTTGTACTTTGAGAATAAATAAAGGTTTTTGACAGGAACTATTTTTTTCATGGCATAGGAGGCTACTTCCTGTAGTGCACTCGAGGTGTTTATAAACACAGTGAAAGCACGTGGATTTGAGGGTAGCCGTGTTTGCAGATGGAAAAAGTCCGAAAATGCCGTGTGGGTACCCTGTTTTTTGGTGTCAGCTAATGTGACAGGTAATGTTTAACACCTCCTGCTAAATATTTTTTCATGTAAACAAATACCTGATTTTTAACGATTTTTTATTCTATATAGAATTATATAGTGAAAACAATTACCGGTGTGATACCTTTCAACACTGCGCCAAGATGGCGACTACCGAATAAATGCGAATGCAGTTTTGATATCAGTTTGTTTTCGCGGGATCGACCAAAGTAAGACAATGTTTTCGCTCTAAAACTACTTTACCAACCGCAAGAGGTAATAATGTCTTTGACATGAAAGTGAAATCTGAATGATGCTGAAACATATGGAGATAAGGAACAGCATTCAAGATCAAAAGTCCATAAAACAATACAAAATAGGAGCACATCAAACACGGACCTCCGAAACATCAGAGGTGGGATCAGGTGCCATGGAGGAGTGAGCATCCCCTTGCCGACCGACCACACCCGCCGTATGCGCCTTGTCATGATCGGGAAATAACAGAAAAAGTCCGTCGTCAAATCAGTGTACTAATAATTAAAATGGAAAACGTTAGTTAGCATTTGACTCAATGATAAATTGTATTTGCTGACAAGGTCACTGCATCGACCATATTACTTATGAAATGATCGATATTATATGAAACATCCACAAAATTATCCCGCCTTGTTTCCAAAGGGGGTATCTCAAAATGTGCTCCTTGTCGTTATCGGGAAATAATGGACAAAAATACGTCATCAATTCAGTGTATAAATAATGGGCTAACAGTTGATAAGAAAAAAAATTAGTCAGCATTTGACTTATGATAAATTGTATTTGCTGACAAGGTCATTGTATCGACCATAGAACTTACGAATTGATGACTT
>NW_026941129.1:0-129117 GCF_032062105.1 Saccostrea cuccullata
TCAGTGGTTCCAGTCGGTCCTCCGGTGGTAACATCTGGTTCTAACAACTGACTCTTCAGACTCAGTGGTTCCAGTCGGTCCTCTGGTGGTAACATCTGGTTCTAACAACTGGCTCTTCAGGCTCAGCGGTTCCAGTCGGTCCTCCGGTGTTAACATCTGGTTCTTCAGACTCAGCCGTTCCAGTCGGTCCTCTGGTGGTAACATCCTGTTCTAACAACTGGCTCTTCAGACTCAGCGGTTCCAGTCAGTCCTCCGGTGGTAACATCTGGTTCTAACAACTGGCTCTTCAGACTCAGCGGTTCCAGTCGGTTCTCCGGTGATAACATCTGGTTCTAACAACTGACTCTTCAGACTCAGCGGTTCCAGTTGGTTTTCCGGTGGTAACATCTGGTTCTAACAACTGACTCTTCAGACTTAGCGGTTCCAGTCGGTCCTCCGGTGGTAGCATCTAGTTCAAGTGCTGAGTTCTTGGGGACCAGGTTCTGCATACTGTCCTTGACTCGATTAAGAATGGAGAGTGTCTTAAAGATCCGGTGACAAACAGTGTTTGTTGCATTTCTTCTGCTTGTCCTGTCCAGTAAAAACTGTATTGCACAATCAATCTACAAAATAGAGAACAGGGAGTACGTGGAACGTCTCCTTCGACTTTCGCAAAATTTGACACTGAAGAATTTGTTTTCATATATTCTCTGGCTAAGGAAATTTTGCAGTTTTAACTTTTTCCCCCTCAAAAATAGCAAAATAATAATAAGTGGACAAAACATACAGTAGAGATTTTTCTAAAGGAATTTACTTTATAAATATCTTATTCTAAACTATTTAGTACACATTACTATACGAGGGTTGTTAGAAAAGTTCGCGGACACATTGAATTACGGAAAATCTTTTGTGTACTGTGAAGTATGACCTATGTCTGAATAAATTCCTACATTTTGTTTATTGGTATGTAAAAAATTAAGTCCATATAATGAAATCTTGAAAATTTACAACGATTTTTACTATGAGGTCATGGGATTCACGGAGCAATCACTTGACGTAAGGCGACGTGACAACCAGACTTCAACCCGTTAAGCTTTGTCGCAGTTCTATAAATCTTTCATTTCTTCAGATTTTTCTTATCTTTTTTCTACTTTAAAATTGAATATCTAAATCAAGACATGTTACTTTTCTACTATAATGTCTTTTGTACTGATTCGGATATTACTGAGATCTTTAAAAACATCTATGCAGTTAATCGACCAGGTATTGAAACTATGCAAAACCATATAGGCGCAATGCAACGTCCAAGCGATAAGGGGGTATTGAAGTGTCGATGGAGTTAATCATTCAAAATGTTAATCCTTTCGTTCTTATGAAGCTACAACCATTTGAAAACTTGTCCTTTGTATGTGTAGGAAATTCCCGGCAGCATCTTGAACATTTTAATCTCTTTTCAGACATTTTCCTGTCTGCACACATAATTTTTACGCAGTGCAGTGCTCCATGACGCTCAGTGACGTTCCGATTTTTGGCTGTGTTTTTACGCGTTGATCATTCATAAACGGCTAAAAAACAGTCATATACCCTCCAATTTAGTTCAAAATTTCTCCCAGTGACGTTTTATGAATACTTTAGCGGCAGGTAAAATATCATAAATCTCTTTGTGCTACAATTGTGCAATTTTTAATTTTGATAAAAAGATTTTGTGATGTAAACGTGCCTAAATGTAGCATGCTCCGTGAAGCAAGTTTTATCAAAATAAAAAAGCTGTATACATTTCAGTAATCATCGGAGAGCACCAAATTCTTGTATATTTATTGGAGAAAAGGTTAAGATTTTATCTGGAAAGTTTGACCGGTTTCGTGGAAATAGTGCGTTCACAATAGAAATTGTCCGCGAACTTTTCTAACACCCCTCGTATATTCATGTTCAGTACTAGTATTATATATCATGTCAATAAAATTACCCAACTGTTGACATAGTATACAGTCATATTCTATATAAATGTACTGAACGAAATGAAAGCGTAGATGTGAAGAGAATGCAGAGAAATAAGGGAATAAAAATACATATGAATGTTTTAAACAATGTTCAGTTAAAAGATCAGTTCTAAACCCCTACCTCTTTATCAATTCTTACACACAGAGAATTCGGGGTCGGGGTCTTTCTCAATCAAGTTGCTGTCGGTAATGCTGATGATGTCATTTTTCTGGGTCCCTGTTTCTGTCCGTTCTTTATCTCTTTTGGTCGGTGTTTGGGATTTCACAGCTGATGATGGGACATTCTGTGGTGAGAGTGTAGGAAAATCTATTATATCAAATCAAATTCATGAAATAACAAGTAAATTCAGAAAATGTGGTTCTTTGCTTTAACTTATAGGTTAGGTTTAAACATTAAGGTCATTATAATTAGGTCAAGGTCATTACATCAAAAATTAAAATAAAATCAGAAAAGCAGGGTTCGACATTAACGTTAGTCCGTTAGTCTCGGACTAATAGATTTTCATTCGGACTACTACTGATTAGTTTGAACGGACTAATAAAGTTTTCTGGGAAAAAATAATTTACCAATGTTTAATTATCAGTAACTTTCAATGGAAAACCCCATATGTATTTTTAGCTTTCTAGCTTCTTGGCAGGAAGTTAGGTAATTCTGAGTCAATTCGGTGCTTAAAATTGGGACTCATTGGTATGAAATAAAACATTTTAGCAATCATGATTTAGAATGATACAAAAAGAAAGATGTCAGACGTTTGGATGATGTATAATCATATATGGAAAAAAAAAACGAATGAGATCGGGAATTAATGAAGGTAGTTCCTGATCGCACGATTTCAATGTATGTTGGTATAAAACATTTCAAGCAAATGCTTTGTTTATTTCAAAAAACGGAAAAAAAGTAACATATTGAAATGTTTATTCTGTTTATTTATTGATATTTTTTGACGAACTCATAAAATCGCCTGCGGACTAGTAAAAGTAAAGAAGTACTAGTCAGGCCGGGCCAAAGCCTAAAAATGTTAGTGTCGAACCCTGAAAAGTCCTGTCACATATGGGCCACATTGGTTGAGGTCTAACATCAAAATAAAGGATATGACATAAAATATTTTTTTTAAAATTCAACAGAAATTTTCATCCCATGTACATGTAATACATATTTTTTAAAAACGAAACCATTTTGTCTTTACTCATTGAAAAATTATTATCATACATTTAAAGATTTTGTAACAGTCAGACTGCAAACTGACAGATGGGCAATGTATTTACTTGAGTCTATAGGTTTACTGATGACATGTATGGGATGTCCTCATCTCTGGGATCTGAGGGAACTCCCGGGGGCACCTGCTGGAAGCTGCTATACACAATATCATTTGCCCTCATTCTGCCACTTCTCAGTTAAAACAACAACAGGACTGCTCAGCTGAAAAAAAAGATCAATTTCTTATTAACTTTAAATTAGTTTACATGTCTATTTATCATGTTCATAAAATTAAAGTTTACTTTTAGTTGATACATGTACATATATAGTCAGTGTATACTACATATAGCTAATCTAGATTTGGTGTGTGTATATATGGTGAAATCACTTGATTCTTGCTCTCAGTTACTAATAACTTGTCTGCATGACACAGTGGGTAGAGTGTCTGCTCAAGAGTTGCGGAGTAAGGATTTGATCCATTGCAAGTTCAATTCTTACTGTAGGACATGGAGACCAGTCCCTTGGATAAGACAAATATGGTATAAACCCAGTGAACCCAGGGAACAGCCCTTTATGTACCTGCTGGGCCCATACTCTGGACAGTGCCCTGTATGGACCTGCTGGGCCCATACTCTGGACAGTGCCCTGTAGGTACCTGCTGGTCCCATACTCTGTCCTGTATGTACCTGCTGGGCCCATACTCTGGGAACTACCCTGTATGTACCTGCTGGGCCCATACTCTGGGAACTACCCTGTATGTACCTGCTGGGCCCATACTCTGGGAACTATCCTGTATGTACCTGCTGGGCCCATACTCTGGACACTGCCCTGTAGGTCTCACACAAGGAAATAATTTCACTATATATTACGATATAGCTTGAACTGAATTATTTAATGAATTAGACTCTCAGTAGAAAAATTCATGAAAGAGAGAATAAAGATTAATGCTTAAACAAAAATTTGAGATCAGGAAATATATGCTTTATGCGGCTCTTAAGAAAGAAAATTGACAGTAAACTTACCTACCCCGAAATGCACGTGGGATTCACATGTTGACAAAAAACCTACACACCATCCAGGAAGTTGCATCATGCGCACCTGAAAAAAAGAGTTCCTTTTAAATTCAGTGGCCTGGGATAATTCTGCTAAAGATGATATTCCTAGTACATGAGTCCAAATTTGATACGGAAATACAGAAAATGTCTATTATTTATTTATCTTTCATATGCTAGTGCAAAAAAATTTATTTTTGTCCTTAAGGGATGGAAAAATAGGAGATAACTCTTCCTAACAGTTTGTGTATTGAATTTTAGGCTAAATTTCTGTACAAATTCATCTATAGTATATTGATTTCAAAACTTAAAAAACCAGAAGTCTCTGTCGAGACTGAAGCTCTACTGGTTTGAACTTATAGCAAAGGAAGAGAAAAGTACTTAAGCAGCTGGGATTTGAAACTTTATAAACAGCATTAAATAGAATAATGATCGTTGATAAAGTCTCTTTATGTTCTTAGTGTAGTCTACTTGTGTGCCAAGTTATACTGAAATCAAACCAAAACTGTAGGAGGAGTAGCATTTTGAAACAATTTTACAGACATTTCTATTTTTAGTAACCATGGCAACACCGTTCATCGAAATCAAAAACCGATACACAGAATTATGTATCTTAGTGTATTCTACTTGTTTGCCAACTTATACTGAAATCAAACCAAAGCTGTAGGAGGAGTAGCATTTTGAAAGAATTTCACAGAAATTTCTATTTTTAGTAACCACGACAACACCGTTCATCGAAATCAAAAACCGATACACAGAATTATGTATCTTAGTGTATTCTACTTGTTTGCCAAGATCAGACCAAAACTGTAGGAGGAGTAGCATTTTGAAACAATTTCACAGAAATTTCTATTTTTAGTAACCACGGCAACACCGTTCTTTGAAATCGAAAACTGATAAACAGAATTATGTATCTTAGTGCAGTTTACTTGTGTGCCAAGTTATACTGAAATCAGACCAAAACTGTAGGAGGAGTAGCATTTTGAAAGAATTTCACAGAAATTTCTATTTTTAGTAACCACGGCAACACCGTTCATCGAAATCAAAAACCGATACACAGAATTATGTATCTTAGTGTATTCTACTTGTTTGCCAAGATCAGACCAAAACTGTAGGAGGAGTAGCATTTTGAAACAATTTCACAGAAATTTCTATTTTTAGTAACCACGGCAACACCGTTCTTTGAAATCGAAAACTGATAAACAGAATTATGTATCTTAGTGCAGTTTACTTGTGTGCCAAGTTATACTGAAATCAGACCAAAACTGTAGGAGGAGTAGCATTTTGAAAGAATTTCACAGAAATTTCTATTTTTAGTAACCACGGCAACACCGTTCATCGAAATCAAAAACCAATACACAGAATTATGTATCTTAGTGTATTCTACTTGTTTGCCAACTTATACTGAAATCAGACCAAAACTGTAGGAGGATTAGCATTTTGAAAAATTGTTTACAGACAGACGGACGGACGCCGGACGCATTACTATCCCATAAGCTCTTCTGGTCTCTGACCAGTAGAGCTAAAAATAATGAGTGAATTATTGAGAAAAAAAAATGAATGAAATGAAAGCATAAATATTGGAGTTTTTGGCTATCTGCTAAAAATAATTTTCAACTCTAATTAATGAGCTCTAATTAGCTAAGAAACAGGAAGTTAACTGATTTTTAAGGAATTAATTAGCAAAAATGTGAAAATCTTAATTCTAAAACAAAGTCAGAGACTGGAAAAAATGGTGTCAAAAGAGACTTCAATAATGTACCTTGGAGCTTTGGTAACAGTGATCACTGATTAATGGCTGTTGATTAAGATAAGGGGTTCTTAAGCAGTGGGGGTTGATGAGGCTTTTCCATCAGTCATCAAAGAATGGAGTATCTCTTAGAAGACCTGGCAGCTCTAAAGTAAATAAACAACACAAAAGTTTACAATACTTAAAAATGTGCACCACATACATGACATACAATAGCATATTCTTAGAAAAAGTCTACAAGTATACAGTTACATGAAAATAATTATCATGCCAAAAAAAGGGACCAAAATGGTTGCATCAACATCAATACAAAAAAGGAAGAATTCCTCACAACAAAGGCCAGAAGAAAATAGGGACCACCAGCCCAGACCAACTTCTACATGTAGTTCCCATAAGGAGACAAAGTAAAGAGGAGTTTCAGGACATTCTATGGACACAGAAAAATGGAACGTTTGCAGTTAAAGATACCGAGAGCTGAAGCAGTGAGATGAAGTTTCTACTTTTTGAAGTTTCAACCTGGGCCAAGTGAGGTCCAGCCAGTAGACACCTACATGGAATCTGTGTCAGATGACCCAAATTCAAAATTATACAAAGTACTTCACCAAGAAAAGACAGCTAAATTGTGAAACAATGCATTTCAAGAACACTCACACAAGGACACGTCTCCTTCCCAGTTTGCTTTCTATAAACTTCCCATTTCCAGACTGTGATAGTCCACTGGACTGGAATCAGCATGGATCCTTTCAATCGGATGTAAGAAGAGCCACTATACCAGTCACCGAAAAAAGCTTTACGAAGAGGTGAGAAGATCTGGCAGGGGACGAAGAGCTCCACAGCTGAATATGCCCATGGCTGTCGGTTACCTGGGTACCAGTCTTACAACAGGGGGTATGCGTGGTATGCTTCTTGGTGCAAATATTGAACCAGCGTCAGCCACCAACATGCAACAGACCTGTAACAAAGTGGGGAAAATTATTACCGATGTAAATAAAAACAGTATGAAGAAAATTCGGCAGAATATTCAAGAACTTAATGAAAAATGTGGACTTCCGGATACCCCCATCAGAGTGGAAGGAAATGCTCGGTACAATAATGCCACTTTCAGTGCCATTGGGAAAACCCCATTCCAAGCTGCCACCCAAGTGAGGTATATATACCGTAAGTGAAAATGTAACCCAGAGGAAGAATGTGGTAGTGGTTTCTGTGGAAATAAACTATGTGAGAAAGGTGCACACCTATGAAGCAAAGGAAAGGAAGTTACCTGCCCAGGACATGAAGACTGCACTGCAACCATTCCTCCGGAGACCACCATTGGAGACGAGAAGAGATGGGCCGCTAATTGTGTTGGTGAGTTACAAAGTGATGACCCTCCACTAGTCATATCCCATTTCACCAGTGATGGAGACAGTGCCGCTGCATCTGGTGCATCTGAAAAACAAGGACATGTGATTGAAAACCTTAAGGACTTGCATGACTCTCAAAGAAAATAGACTGTTATATAAGGCTCCATTCAGCAGTCACATGTTTCCGAGAAGAACCAAGGCCATAAGAGAATCCATGCAGAGAAGATTTGCCTTGGACCTGAATCTTCGATGCAGGACAGAGTACGAGATTTGCTACAAACACTACTCCGGCGACTTACCTTTGATGAAGCGTGCTATGTTTACTGCAGTTGGTTCCCTCATAAACTGCTACCAGGGACAGTGCGGGAAGTACTGTCAACTCTATATTCCTTTTCCTGTCGTGGACTGAAAAGCAATAAGTGGAAATCTTCAGTTTTGCTTAGTGACTTTGAATTAAACATGACAGAAAAAGACAAATGTTTGTTAAAAGACTGTATAAATTTGACTTTAGGACAAAGTAATTTTAATAGAATCAAATATCATACTTGTACACAAAAATATGAATCTGTAAATAAGGCATATTTAAAATCAAATCCAAAATGTATTACAAGAAGTAGAAATTTTGAAAGTAGAATACATAAAGTTGTGCACTCACAGAATAGGGTCATGGAAACTCAACACCGGAACTTTGTGAATCTGTAGGGGCAGTACCTGTTGTAAAAGGAAGTAGAGTGGTCCATCACCTAAAACAACAACAAAATAGACAAAATTACTTTAAAATGAAACAAAAACTGTTAAAATACTAATCTCAAAGAAAATAATACAGAGATCTACATGCAAAAGATACCTGATGTACGATAAAAAATCTAAAGACACTTACAGTAAATCATTGACAGATCCAAAATCAAAAAGGAAGTTGTAAGACTGTGAAGGGGGGAGGGGGGGCACTGATGATATGTACATGCATTTTAAATGTATAAAATTTGTATTTAAAATATATTTTGTGAACTATCTTACATGTAATAATTGTTTTTATGGTTCACTATGCATTGATTATTTTCAACTGTGTAAATGGGGAAAATGTGGACATTTGAATAATGTATTATTGTATGTGTAAAATGTTACATTTTGTTATACGAGAGAGTCTGCACATGTAAAAATGTTATATTCTTTATAATTTAGCTCATTAAAATTATTTAAATTAAAAATCTTGTTTTTTTTTACCTGTGTGATGAACACAGTAACAAAGGTTACAGAGGCGATTGGTAGAAATACGGGTAACACGGGTGTCAAAACTGTCCGTTGATGACCAAACTGTATGCCGCATTGTTTATCCGCCATTATTGATCTTTTCAAGGGGAGACAATTCCTGAAATCAGAAAAATTTTTGTGAAAATGAGAGTTACCTGTCCCTCTTTAGGTCTCACACATTTTTGGAAATAATTTCATTATGTACAATTACTACATAGCTTGAATTGAATTATTTAATTAATTAGACTCTCAGCAGAATTCATGAAAGAGAAAATAAAGATTAAGGCTTAAACAAAAATTTGAGATCAGAAAAAATATGCCTTATGCGGCTTTTAAGAAAGAAAATTGACAGTAAACTTACCTACCCACATGTTGACAAACAGCCTACACACCGTCCAGGAAGTTGCATCATGCACACCTGAAAAAAAAGACTTCCTTTTAATTCAGTTGGATAATTCTGCTAAAGATATGATATTCCTAGTCAAGAGTCCAAATTTAATACTGTAGGCCTAAAACAAAATGCCAAAAAGGAAAAAAGAAAAAAAAATGTATCTATGTATACATCGTCGCAAACCACGGCCAAAATGTACGATCCTCTCCCATCCTGGCCGTGGTTGAACGAGAAGAGAATTTCTCGTGAGTTCATTAAAATATTGACCAATGCTAGTAAAGTATAGTCGGATAGTGAACTTCGATGTAACCTTTCATTACCCAATCACAGTGTACGAAATATTTCTTGTATACTGCTGATGTAAATTGTTGATTTCAAATGCGATGGAAACAACACTTGTCATTGACTGAATATGACATCACAATAGAAAGGCATGAATATTCAAGATTACGACACTTTTTGTGATTAAGCAGCCACGGGTAGGAGAGAGCTATATGCAGACTCCGGACCGTGGTTTGAGACGATGCTAGTATGTATATGGAACTTTAATTGGCTAAGTTCATTTTGATTGGCTATTTCCTTGCATAAGACCTTTAAATAACAACATCGTAAAAAAGCCTGGAAAATGTCAGATTTTTCGGACTAAGTACTAGATTATATGCTGAACATGGTAAATAACTTGGTTTATATATGATTATTATTACAATAAATCTGAGGGTATAGACTTCTAAATCTCTATCTCATTTACATAAATGTGCAAATACAATTAATGTATGTCATTATTTCTGACCAGAATTAGTTGATGATTGTCAAACATTTGCACATACAGATCAATAAAAAAGGCTTTCAGTTTTATAAATAAAATTAAACAAGAGACCATGGGCCACATCGCTCACCTGAGCATGGTGGCTAATGGAGGGGACTATGATTTGAACAAACTTGAATCTACACTAACAAAGATGTCTGCATATTTCTTTGACAAACTATGGTTTTTTCCCTACCAAGTATGTGCCCCCCATGATTTGAGCAAACTGGAATCTACACTACCTGGGGATGATTCCTTATAAGTTTCATCTTTCCTGGCACAGTACGTGGTTCTTGAAAAGAGAATTTTTAAAACATGCCATCAAATTTTCAAGAGTGTCAATTATCTCCCTTAAAATAAGACGTGGCCCTTCATTTGAAGAAAATTGAATCCCCATCACCCAAGGATGCTTTGTGGCAAGTTTGGTTAAAATTGGCTAAGTGGTTCTGGAGAAGAAGTCGAAAATGTGAAAACTGCACAGCTAGACAGACAGACGGACTACAGTACATAACAGAAAACAGAACATTATGGATATAGCTTACCTACTTTTTCGTGTCACGTCTGTTAGTAGTGTTATATTGGGCACTACATTTGGAATCAAACCTTAGCGTACAACTGCCCTCTGTCAGTGTTTGACAGTTTCATGAGTTTGTGTGTTTTTTTTAATTTGACGCCAATGTGAAAAATATTTTTTTCAATATTGATCCCGATGCAAATTTGACATAAAAGTGAATTACAGTACATGAAAAGAATTTAATTCAAAATGAAAACAAGTAGAGCTTTTTTAAAAAGCTTCCCGTCTTTAGCAACAATCTTAAACTGTAAACTGATCTACAACTATCAGGCCGTATAATTCTTGTGAATTTCTTGATTTTGTATTTTACTGGCATTAGCCCTACCACGGTTGTCGCTCGGTCATCTCCGTAAACTTGCCGAGAGCTTTCGGCAAACCTCGGCTGATTCCATTTCCTTCTTCAAACAAGAAAGGGGAAAAGAATAATAACAAATTGTAAAGCCTGCAAGCAATAAAAATCAAATTTTATTTATAATGAAGTTAAAGAGATCTTTTTATTTTTTGCTATACAAAAAATCATGTTATTAGGAATTAATTACTGCTGATTTTGCTGTTCCTTTTGTCATTTTTTTTTAAGATTGAAAATCTTGCAAAATTGTTAAGTCGTACGAAAATTAGATCATCAGAAAGTTATCTCCCTTGCCTTGAACAGCATTTCAACCAATGAAATAATTAAAAATTTTCTCATCATGCATTTTCTACCAATCACAAAAGAGAGGAAGTGCATAGTCCGAAGACTGTAAAAAACTTCAACTATACAATACCGTCTTCCAAGGAAGACGGTAACAAAGATGTGTTTGTGAAATATAGATTCAGCTAATGACAGCTCTATTTAGGCCAAGATTAGGGTTTTCAAATATATCTCTAACTCTAAGGTCAAGAACTAAAATTAAAACATGATATAAATTAATGATAAAATGATTGCCCCCTTACCCCCCCCCCCTTTTCCAGTAAAATATTAGTGAAAAACGCGATTTGAAATAGATTCAAGATTTCAAAACATTATACATGTATCATACTTAGACCAAAATAGCATGTATTTCCAAATATAACACTGTATAAGGAAAATAAAAGTTTCTGTTTAGTTCTACTAGTACAAAAAAATGACCTTCATTTTTGCGGGGGGGGGGGGGGGGGGTCACTCTATGTTCAAAATGAACTAGATTTTCTCAGTGCTCAAAAACATTTTATTTTTCATTTTGCTATTATAATAAAACAAGAGGCCATGCTGAATACTATCCTGTAGTAAAAAAAAAAAGAAAAGTATAATTTTTTTTTAATAAAAAAAAAGGGGGGGATCGTCCGAGATTCGATCTCGGGACCTCTCACATGTGAAGCGAGAGACATACCACTAGACCAAAGATCGCTTTATATAAAGTGAAGCATATGCAATGGTAAAGTCACATACATGTATATATTCATGTTCTGTATTGTCAAAATTAATGGACCACATCGCTCACCTGAGCCCTGTGGCTAAAGGAGATGAATATGATTTGAACAAACTGGAATGCTTGAATCAACACTAACAAAGATGCCTGCATATTTCTTTGACTAATTATATGACTCCCGGACCGGAACAAAATTAAATCTACACTACCTGAGAATCCTTCAATGTAAATTGGATTAATCATGGCTTCAATTTGCTGTGTCCAGGAACTTCTTTATAAGATTTTTTCCTGTATATTACAATGTGAAACTTTGATCGTCCGTTGTGGCCCCGCCCTATACCCGGATGTCATGATTTGAACAAAAATGAATCTTCGCTATCATACTTTTATCATACACAGAATGAATAGCACAAAGGGTCCTTAAGGACATACGCAAGGTACCTTACCTGCTGATAATTTTTCAAGATATTCTAAATTTAAGATTATAGTGCCATCAGATATTCATAGAAAAAACACAGCATGTATTACCAAGGGTTTTTGGAAGATATTAAATTATGAAAAATTTTGCATTATTCAAAGAAAAATATGTAAAAATTACAAAACATAATTTCCAGATTTTTTTCATCAAAATTTGTTTTAGAAGAGGTGTAAAAATCCATACATAAACATTTAAAGTATTGCACACATGTCCTTCATTTAGTGGAACTCTTCAACTCCAGAGTAGAGCCCAAGTTCAAACTATGTTGCATATGACTTTAAGGTCAAACTTTCACATCGGCATCGTCGTTATTCAGTGAGAACGTAATGACGTCGCGTACAACAAATTAACTATTAACTTTCCTATTATTCAAATAACTTTTATAACACATATACACTCTAAAAAGATGGGTTTTTTTGATAATTGACTTCTTCCAAGATCTTAAATTCTCAATATATACCATGAAGTTGCCTTTGTTCTCTTCCATAGGCAGATCTAGTAATTGCGACCAGGGGGGGAGGGGGTCTAGACAGGTTCTGAAAACAGATTTTGTTAATTCGGAAATATGATGCTTGTACTGTAGTAACTGTACAATTCAACGCTAAGATTTTTTGATACTAGTATTTAATATTCTAGCTCGATTAAAAGATACAAAGCCCTTGTACATTAAAACATAAAAACTACTGATGACCAATAATTTGTTCTATCAAAAATGTCGGGTCGTCATTTAAAGAAAGTAGATAATTTCTTGACAGCTAAATATATTGTTTCTTTTCATATTTGTTCATGCATATATTTTTAAAAATAAGTACACTATTTTATACTCTTGGAGGTTTGTTGAGGTGGGGATTGGGGTTCCAAATTATTTGTATTTAATTGCTAAACAAAATGCAAACTCAATTTCAAGCTTTCATCCGAACAATACAAAATATAATCTAAAGTAATTGTTATCAGAAAATAGTATTTCAGGCATCATCTTTATAATTACTTTCTCTAAAGTACTCCGTATTTTCGGCAATTGCTTTCGAAAATCAAGAATGTCGCCAGTGTGGCGCAGTGTTTAGAGCGTCTGCTCTAGAGTCGCGGAGTAAGGAGTTGTTCCTTACGTCGCGGGTCCGAATCCCACTGTGGGACGTGGAGACCGGACCTTCGGATGAGATCGTTTAAACTAGGTCTCGTCCTGCAGCAGTTGCTAGCAAGAAAAGACCCCTCCATGCTCAATGGACCTAAGTGCGGAGTATTGGACAAACATTTTCGAGAGGGATGTTAAACAACATAAAAACAAAGATAGCAAAGATCAAGATATTGCACTGTTATTATTTTATTGTTGCCAGCTTGGCGGTAGAAAGAGCATCATATCGGCTCTAGAGTCGCGGAACTACGTAAGGATTTGATTCTTACCGTGGGACGTTGAGACCGGTCCTTCGGATGAGACCATACAAAGCGAGATCCAGTGTCGCAGCATATGCTGGCACGAAAAAAGATCCCTCACTGCTCAATGGCCTTGACAAGTGCCGAGGCAAGGTCAAAATTTACAGCTCTCCAACGGCAAGTGGTAGCGTATCCATATTACATAATTAGTGCAAAAGTCTCGAGAGGGGACGTTATATACAATAAAGAAATAGAATTCATACACATATTGTTCCCTATTGTATTGTGATTATTTATCCACAAATTTCCCCTTTTTTGTAATATTTTTACTCAATTCTCCTCCATTGAGGTTTTAGAAAAATTCATAAACACGTTCCTTCTTGTATTATGATAAGCCTAAGGTACATGTATAAGCATACGTCATTCACAATTTTTTGTTATATTTTTATAATTTATACAGGAATGTCCCCTTTTGAATTGTCATCATTCATACTCACAATGTCCCCTATTGTATTGTTATTTTTTTTACACAAATGTCCCATATTGTATTGTAAATTTCTATACACAAATGTCCCCTATGTAATGTAAATTTTTATACACAAAATATGTCCCCTATTGTGTTGTACTTTTTTATACACAAATGTCCCCTATTGTTATGTGGATTTTTATACACAAAG
Organism: Saccostrea cuccullata; assembly: GCF_032062105.1. Classification (NCBI taxonomy): domain Eukaryota; kingdom Metazoa; phylum Mollusca; class Bivalvia; order Ostreida; family Ostreidae; genus Saccostrea; species Saccostrea cuccullata. The sequence goes on from NW_026941129.1 coordinate 14,258, forward strand.
TATGTCCCCTATTGTAATATGGATTTTTATACACAAAATATGTCCCCTATTGTGTTGTAGTTTTTTTTTTTACTCAAGCCCTAGAGGGGCTTGAGTTATCTGAAACGATGCTAGGTCATCGATTTACGCAGTTTAAATACACAAAAAGATATTATTTTTGTAGATAAAAATATTTCTAGAAACAAAAATGAAGCTTATCTTGAAAATGGATGTACGAGGGGCATTTCAAAAGTTCTGGCAACTGTTTAATAAAAGATTAACCGTTTTACGGAAATTATTGAGTTTGACATCATTGGAAAGATCCGAAAAATATACACATATTATTATTCAAAGATATTAAGCGTTAAATGTCGGATTCTATTCTATGGCGAATGAATAATGAGTGAAGCTCCGCAGCCGCAACAGTTTCTGTACAGAGATTTCGCGCTTTCCTTTGCGTAGGAATCTCAGGTAATTTTTACAGTCGCCGACAATGCATCATTGGACGAGTACAGTGATTACTCTGAAAGGTGAAGCAGGTTACCCATCGTTAACAAAGTCTACTATACATGGCCAGAAAATGTATGGTTGTACCCCCATTCTGAAATTGCTTTTCATGGGCCTGAGAATGATGTTCATGTGCGCTTTGAGTGACAGTGATTTGATTTGAACATAAAATGAGTGACAGTAACATAAAAGCACAAAATTAATCTTAAATTCTCCCTCATACTTTTTTTAAATTCTAAAAAATCGTACTAATAATCTTCAGCTTTGGTAACGAAACCTATATAACTTCTTTTGGATTTGTTTGGAATATGTATTAGACATGCCGCACAGCTAGATGAACCCATAGTCATGTGGATTTTTTGGTGCCCTGAGCCCCCTTCCCTCTATCCACTTTGAAAAACGTTTCTATCTGTAGGCTTGTAAAGAGCTATTTGGATTGATGTATATTAGATGTTGTGAGGTACGCCATTAAGCAAAAATACACCAAAAAAAAACGTAAACATGTGTATATAGTTTGAAGTATATTAACATAAAAAAAAATATTTCATTAAATCAAGAAAAGGCCACTATGCTCTATAACATATTCCTGAAAGTGAGTATCGTAAATTCATCTTAAGGTCAAGATCTAGTAAATAACTTGAGACCAATTTTTTGGTGCTAGATCCATTATGACGTCATAATCATTGTTTTCCCTTACTTTACGGCTTTAGTAGAATTATGTAGAAAATAGGGTATTTTCATGTCATTCAATTTAAAATCATATGAAAAGTAAACCGGATACCTATATAAAATATGATATAGATTTAAAGAAGAGGCCATGAACATACTAATTACCGTTTTCTGAGAGACTGTAGGCAATCTGGATACATTTCCTTTGCCGAATATGAAAAAAAGTCCCATATTCATGACTGGTTTTCTTTATTTTTCATTGAAAATGACAGTTTAAAATACAGTTTTTCATCTTGTTTACCTATAAATTATGCCCCGAAACATCTTATTTGACCAAGCTATAGTTATAAAGCATCAATAAAGGAATTTATTTCTCAAGTTTGATAAATCTGTAGGCACCTTTCATTTACTAGATCTTGACCTTAAACAGTAGTACGATTTCATTTATTTTATATTTTAATTAAATTTAATATGTGAATTTTGTTTCATTTAAATGTATTTTATTCAACAGAAGATTGAACTCAATGGACCTCATTTTATACCATTATAGGATATTAATGACACTTCCTAGTTGACTTTCTACAGCTTGAGTACTAGTATCTCTGACGTTTTGTCAGTATATACTTGTTTGTAATATCACCGTCATCAAGCAGTGTTGATAGTTGCTACGCTTGAGGGCGTGGTTTCATTAGTCAGTGGGTAATAATGGCTGCGTCTCGGGAAATAGTCCTGGTCATGGGGAATTAGAATCTTGGTAACTCACCAAATATATACTTTTTGACTGTTTTATTATATCAATAGGACGTGGCGCATAGTATTGGGGTTTTAAATTGCGTAACTTGTAACACTGTAAACGACGGTCGTTAGAATATTTGGTCATTTTATCGTTTTGGCTACATGGATTTTTCTGCCAATTTGTACCAATCTTCTATAATTTCCTGTGATGATGTCACACAAAATTCATTCATGAATTTTCAATTTACTGACCTGTTAAAACTGTTCGCAAATTGGAAGCATTCTGTAATACGCAGTGATCCTGACGAGTAACAAGAAAGGATGGAATGTTTGGTAATAATTTCTTACTATGTAACAGGTTCTTTTCGTAAAACTAAAGTGAAGAATGAAATGTGCAAATCAAGAAGTGGTCAAATGTTTCTTTAAAAAATTATAAGCAAGTAATAGGAGGGAAAAATAGAGCGATTTTGATGTCTAGTCCGTTTTGTTACTATGACATAAATACATGTATACATATGACGGTATTTTACCAGACATAAATCATAAATGTGAGCTGTATTCTCTTTTTAATAGAAAAAGTTGTTACAGATAAAATCTTATTTTTAAAAATAAAATTTTGTATTAAAAAACACTTCAGAGAATTAGACATTTTGTCAGAAAACAAGAGCAGAAATTGGATGTCTAGTCTAATTTGGGTGCCTATCATTACCGCTACATTTTCAAAATTTTCATTACCGCTACATAGTCATTACCGCTACAAAAAACCTTACATTACCGCTACATAAAATTATACATTACCGCTACATTGCTTCTTTCGTTAGCCAGCCACATATGCGTGTACAGTACAACCTATAAATGCATAAGACCCGTTTCCCCTGCCCACCACGGGGAGGTGAAAGTAGGACTTTGAACAGGATTTTTTTATTATTATTAAAATCAATTTTATTTCATAAAACACAAAAGAATGAAAATCAAGCACTGTTCATAGATAAAGTTCTAAGTTTTGTCAAATGTTTTTACACTATGAATCGCTAAAGTCTTTTTCTAAATTTATAACCATCGATATGTAAGCCGGCATTCCCTCGATTTGAAACAAACTTCTCAACTGTGGTCATAATGTTCAGATGGCGCTAAATAATTAAATTTCGACTGTAGGATTATTTATATAAATATACTCATTCTGATTAGAGTAAATTCTGTTGATTAGAACTCATATACCGAACCATACCTGGCTAAATCGATATGTAGCGGTAATGAGTTGTTTTGGGCTGATTCAATATGTAGCGGTAATGAGTTGTTTTTGGTCGAAAAAATGAAGCGGTAATGATCGGTCGAAAATCTGAAAGAATGTAGCGGTAATGAGTTGAAAATTTTGGCAATGTGCGGTTATTTTGACCTCCCTCTAATTTGTTACATGTATGCCATACCTTTTTGACGATTTACGCCTAAAAGACGTATATATGCAATAACGTCAGAAATGGATATTTTGACGTTACAAAATCGGCCTGAATTCTGTATAAGTGTCTATATAAGTAAAAAAATAAAGGATTACGAATGACCGGGGATTAGCTTCCGGACTAACGCACGGGGATCAGCCCATTAACATATTTGACCGACAAAAAGTAAAATCTAGAGGATAACAGATAATCGGGGAATTAACTTCCGAAGCTGGGATTAGCTCATTTGACTATCTTTTTGGGATTAGTCCATTCACAGAGATTTCTAGGGAATTATTCACATTTTACTGCGTAACTATTATAGAGAAAAAATCAATAGAGGTATAATAAAAAGCGATAACTAACTGTTTATGAAATAGTTAATTCGTTTTCACATGATACGAACTCAAACAATTTTTGAGTTCATTGGATTCAAGCAACATACAAGTAGTGAAAGATTTACATAAATAAATGACTTTCTGTGAAAAAAAAAATCTGTAAACTTTAAACAAAAATAAACCTACCACAGAACCATTAGAGGTATTAATACTTCTAATCTGAGGAGATTTGCATTTCTTTTGAAAGCTAAACATTTGGGTTGAGACTCAATGATTTGAAATGTAATTCTTACTACACAAATTGAAATACACTCATTTTCCATTTAAAAATCCGTTTGTCGTTTATTTTATAATAATGCGGCTGTGGTTTATATTGACTCTATAACAAGTGATGGGGGTACTACTCTGAGAAAGAGAAAAGGCGTAATTTAGCTCTGGTGTGTGATTTCCCCTCGAGGGGGGGGGGTCTACTCTAGAGTACGATTCCCTGGGGGTGGCTATGGGAAAAATCCAACTCTACAACACAAGTGCCTCCTTTTTTTATATAAATTTTTAAACAATGAGAACGAGGGAACTCGCTAGTATTCATCTCTCCAGCAATCAGATGTTTTGCAAAAAGTTGGTTTAAAGTACCCTATTTGCAGCAGTCGCAACTGAAATGTCTTGTAAATTTTCTTTTATAATTTAAGCAACAGTTGTGCAAAACAAATTTTACTCCTGATATTTTTTTCAATTTATGTTTAAGGTTTTTACGAGGACGGATGTGAAACAAAATGTCACTCTGACTGTAGTGAATGTCATCATGTGACAGGAGAATGCTTTAAATCCACAACAGGTATTTGTGGTGAAGGCGTTATTATTCCACAGCACATTTCACTTACAAAGCTTCATAACAGTATTACCAATGTTGCAACACAAAATGTAAAATATGTACGTATATGTAAAACGCTAAATGAAAAAAAATATAATAACGTTCATATTTTGTGTATAAATCGTTGCAGCAAGCGAAAAAGCAGGATGTTATATACAAAATGTTTTTAAAGGATTACTACATAGTCGGGGATAACTAAATGGGGGTTAAACAGAAATGAACGCAGTTTTTGTAAGAAATTACATTATTTAAAAAACAATGTAAATTAAGTGAAAAGTTAAATTCAGACTTTTCTTTCATTATATTTGAAATCACACGACATCTACCGTGGAAAATAATGAATGCTTAATTTCTCAGAGATGGTACGTGTATTTTCTTATTTTTTCTTTGATCTATTAAATTAAAGAATATATATATGTACATTTTGTTTCGTGGTCAAGGTACACAGAAAGCTATATAACTTCTAACGTCAATTTTCGCTGCATTTTCTGTTTATGTGAATTAAGCTACTCGAAAAAAAGTTGTTAATAGAATGTGTATTAAGAACGATTCTACCACGATTATTGCAAATTCAAAGAAATTCGACTGACACCTCGGCTTTTATCTTTCAAACAACATTTCAAGACCAGGGAGGTTATCCTGCAACATTCATGTTGCATTTTATGTATACTTTATTTCTCAATTAAACGATTAATCGGTCAGAACATCCTCTGGCTATGAGACAATAAATTGAATTTTGTAATGTCATTCATTTGGTAAGCACTTCCATAACAGCGTAGTTCGTAGACAATGTAATAGACCAAATTGCTTGAAATGGCACTGCTGCATAGGATTCGTTGACATTTAAAACAAAGCGTATTTTAATCACTTCAAGTGCTTGAAATAATGGTATATTATAACCATACTACTTTATGCTCTGATATTATTTAGAAATATAAACTTGTTTCTTAATACTTACAGTATCTTATCTGTGATAGATGTAGTTGCAAAAAACAGAGCAGAGGTGACAATATCAACATTTACAGAGTTTATACTCGAGGGATCAACGAAGAAGGAGATATGGACATCAATAATCATTACTGTTGGTTCTATGGTTATTCTCATATTGATTTGTTTTCTATTTACCAATCTCCATCAAATGTTTAAACAGAAAAGATTATTTGAAGTAAGACATAATACTGAACAGTTCATGGATGGACAAAAAGTGCCAGTGTAAGAACAAATTAATGAATCAGACATGTTGAGAAATACGATAGTCTTGGAAATACAGGGCGATATCTCTCATGTCGGATAGATATGTGTATTGTCTATCAAAACTGTTTGTGTTATAAAAATCTGAAAGAATGTTGCCTTGTTTTCTTTATTGGTAAATAAAAAAATTATTGATATACATGTAAACAGGCTGTTTTTATCTAAAGCCTGTCTCCTAAAGTGTAATATATTGAATTATGTATAACTTTCATATTTAATAGATATGTCAATTAAATTAGAAAGAAAAAAATATTTGTAGAAATAAAATATCTTTTCATCTAGAATTAATTAAAATAAAAAAAAATATATATGTATTCTTTGTAAAATGTATACAATTAGGAGTTAGAGTTGACAATAAGGAAAGTGAGGAATGACTGGGTTCTTTTTTTCATCGGTTTTAAGGTACATGTACCTAGGAACTCAGTTCACAGTAAAGAAGTAAAATATATCTGTAAAATTGAAAAATTCAGCAAAGCTAAAGATTGTTAATGATATTCTGTATGAATACACTATGTTAAAAGGCACACATCACCTCATATCAAAATAAATAGTACAGAGATCAGATAAAATACGATTTAATTAGGAAAAGGTTATAGAGATTAAACATGGAGACTAGAAGGGAAAGAGAAATAAATAACAATTTTATACACATACGCGCACAGGAAGTAATGCTTTGTAGAAGGAAATATATAAACCTGTATATGTGAATGGTATAATTATAAAATAATTAGGGATGTCAAATCGGTCAATTTTTAATACTCGGTTACTCGGACGTTTTTCCGATCGAGTACCCGGGTACTCGGTAAAAGTCAAAATAAATATGAAGTTAATTGATAACTGTAAAACATTGCAAACTCTTGTAGAAATAAAACCACGTGGTCTGATGGGAGGTTTACCTGTAAATGTGTTGTAACAATTATGACCACTTTGTGTCCGACGAAATTTAATCTAACATTTTTTTAAAGTTCGATTTATTTATCAGCTAAATACGAGAAATAAAATCATAATTGGTTCACAATGGTTTTGTTTAAAAAAAAATCTGTTTCCCTAATTGTAATGTAACTCTTTGGTTGCTTTTGACGTCCATGTGAGCAGTCTTCAGAGCTACAGTATCAACTTGATCAAGTTCTCCTATAACAGAGCGGATTTACGATCTTCGTACACTTTTCGATCCTAGATTTAAAAAAACTTACGAGACCTATGTTATAGTTTGGTGCAACGATGAACATTAGATTTTTAAAGCCTTTGCCTTTAACCATTTGCATTAATTAGCATTTAATCAAACACATCCATATCAACAATTGCACGTGCAATATCGTCTGTCTCTTTCCCCGAGAATTTACGGCTTCTTGGAGAATTGACAAAATTATCCAATTTATTTAAACATAATATAGACCTTAAACGATGTTCAATGAAAACAAATAATTAAAGCAAGCTAAATATAAGGGTAGAAGACAGCCAAACGTGAGAAAAGCCAGGTAACAGGTGCTTGATCACGGTAATTACTGTATAAACACTGCCACAGACGATAACGGTCAGAGGCGCAGGAAACCCTAATTATATTTATAAGTGCAAGGAACATTTTACATTTTAAAACCGATGTTTTAATGCATTAATAAATAAGCTTACTATAGAAATATTTAAAAATATACATCCGAGTAACCGAGTACCGATTTTGGTATTCGATACTCGGACGTTCGATCGAGTACCCGGTTAACCGGGTACTCGTTGACATCCCTAAAAATAATATATTAGTCTGACAAACAAAAATGATTGCTCTAGATACTGGCAGGTATAAAACACATGAAAATTTTTTCAATTAATATAAAAAATAAATAATACACTTCTTCCTCTTGTAGAATAATATATAGTAGACTGGCGTTGTTTTTAACTAGAATTGGAAAATTTTTTTTTTTCAAATAATGCATTTTTGTAAGTTACAATTATTGATACCGATCATAATAACAATAAATTACAGATATTAGCTAGTTTTCCCAGAGATGTACAAATTTTTGATGTACAAAATTAAATAGACATTTTTTTAAAAAAAAGTTAAATTAGGACTTTATAAAGGAAAAAATTAAATAAACTTCCTTTAAAAACAGTTCTAGAGAGTGATCCAAAGGAAGCATACCTTAAAAAAATTCTAAAAAATCTCCAATAATCTTTACGACACTACTTTTTGACCTCTGGAATCACTGAAGGGAACGGAAAAAATACTTTAATCGAAGTGTCCTTGATATTTTTTTTTAGACGTACATGTATTATTCTTCACTCCAATCTAAGAGTTGACTTAGTCACATGTAATTGGCTCAAATTATTAGACTAAGTTTTTCTTTTTGTACTTCCACATGTTTAAATTGCGTTAAAATTCTCCTAAACATTTTTATCCAAAATGAAAGCAAAAACTTTAAAATTCATAACACACTATGTAACAATTTGCACCTTATTCTTCAATGTATAGATGCTGAAAGCAGAATTTTAACAAATTAGAGAAAGTGCATGAACGTAGAAAAGATTTAATTATTCAACAGCTCATGGCATCATTAGGCGTTTTTTGTTTTGTTTCTTTTTTGGGAAAGGGGTTATATGTTTAATCTGTGGCATAAATTCCTAAAGAACTTTATGGTAATCATACAGTGCAGACGTGACAGTGGCTAAAAGCTACTTAAAAATATAAGTAATCAAAGCTTGTAAACAACTTCAAAAATTAGAATATGTAACAGAACTGCATCACTATAGCTTAAATGAAAGTAAAAATGTGTATAATAAGGATTTTCAGTTAAAAATGATTGTTTTTTATGAAACAATTATACATTTCTAAAAAAGTGACAGTTCTTTTAAGTTAAATAATGTTCCAATGATACCAACTGATATTAAAAAAAACAGTTATTTCAACCTTTTGATAATATATGCAGTGTCGTAAAAAATCTATTCTTTCTTAACATAACTGATTGAAAAGCACAACTTAATGTCATAATTAGATATTTTACGTAAAAAAGACGTTAATGGTAATCTAACAACCAAGCTCTATGTTAAACGTGATGACTTTAATTTTTCTATCGTCAACTTCCCTTATTTTTGCAGCAATATATCTGCATCCCCTGCATACTGAGTACTGAGTTTATGAATCTCAGTTGATTCGATACGCAAAAGCAATCTCTACATATGAACAATTTCTAAAACGAGGTAAATTATTGACAAACAAGTTGATGAAAGAAGGATATCAGCAGTCTCGTTTAAAGTCATCATTTTGTAAGTTCTTTGGTCGATAAAATGACCTTGTCAGCAAATACAATTTATCAATGAGTCAAATGCTGACTGACGTTTTTACATACTAATTGTTAGTCCATTATTCATACATGTATACTGAATTGACGACGGAGTTTCCCGTTATTTCCCGATCATGACAAGAAGCACACTGCGGGTGTGACAGGTCGGCAGGGAATGCTCACTTCTCCTCGACACTTGATCCTACCTCTGATGTTTGGAGGTCTGTGTTTGCTCTGCTCTTATTTTGTATTGTTTTATGGAATTTAGATCTTAAATACTGTTCGTTGTCTCCATATGTTTCATCCATATATTCTTTTTATGTTAATAATGATTGTTTTTTTATAGCGCATTTCTAGCATAGATGATACTCAAAGCGCTTGACAATACATTATTACCCCAGCAGACCATAACAATCCAGAATCTTTCTCAGGGCAAGCTGCCGTTAAGGCACTAGAACACTAACATTGTGACAATATCTATCACTGTCTATAGCCAGGAACCCCTTTTACACGTGGGTGGAGTGAGGAAATTCGTGTAAAGTGCCTTTCTTAAGGACACAACGTCGACTTGCCGTGGCCAGGATTCGAACTCACAACCTTTCGGTTTGGAGTCCGGTACCTCAACCACTAGACTACCGACGCTATGCCATTCATATTCAGTTTATTATTCTGTAAGAAATAAAAAAAAGTGAAATTTGTTTTAATGTTCAAGATTATGTTTAGATATAAGAAACTGATGTATAATTACTTTTTAAATAGTTGAAAAGAGATGAAATTTACAACATACTGTAGAAGTACTTTTTTCCGCGTGGTAATAATTTACACTATATACGCGGTCAAAAATTTTCCGCGGAAATTTGTTCAAGCGTACTTATTATAAATGTAGTACATCTTTGATCAAAACAAAAAAAGAATCACACTTATATCCTGACAAATAGAAAAGCGCTCCGTTTCACATGAATCTGCGGTATATATTATACATACGCGTATATTACATGGCTTCGAGGGCAGCATACCAGAATATTTGCCCCTCGGTGACAGGAAAGCCCTGGAGTGTTATGTCCCGATGTCGAAGTCAGAGGGCTTTCCTGTCACCGAGGGGCAACTATTTTGGCCTATTAATTGCTGCCGGAGATTTAAGCTATGTAATATATGGTATATAACATTTTTCAGCATTGAACCCAAATCGATCATCGAACATATTTATTGTACACTATATGTATACATATACGTAGAGTATAATTTAGAAATATCTCGTCCTATTTCATGGAAGAATGTTTTCAGTTATACTGACACTTGTGATAACCTTTGTTGTATTTAAAACTTCTTCAAAACTGTTATATACAGCATTAGTTATATATGTGAAACTCTTTTCAGAAACATGATGAAAGGACAAATTAATCAATATCAGAACTGGCTGCATTTCCATTGAATATATTTATATATGAAGCATGTGGCACTTAACAAGCTTTTAATCAATTACTCAGGGAATTATGCATGTGACGTCAAAAGGCAGTATAAGCGGTTCTGTTGTTTGAACAGGTGCGCATTGCCAAATACATTGATCTAATTGTTGTTAATGGGTTTTGATTAGCTTAATTGAAGATTTTTTATATGAATAGTTTTAAGCATATTTTCAATGCTGAAATCAAAATTTATGAAAAGATGTGAATTTTCACACATTATTTTATATTATTTGGAATCATAAATTTAAGACAGAAATTCTACCACTGGGAGTTAATATGTAGTATGATAGACATACCCTCTCGCAGTCATATTCAGTTTAATATTTCCTTGCAATCGTACAGCAAAGTAAAGATTGTTGCTATTGTATTTTATGTGTTTGAAGAAGGGGAGGGAGGTTCAGGAATCTTTTCAATGTTGTTTGTGACCTAGGTATAAAAAATACTTAAAATATCTATTAGTCTGTAAAATTTGTCTGAATCAAATAAAAAAACCGTTGAGAGCTTTTCATGTTACATCTGTAGCCTCTAACATATCTGATGCTGTGGGGAAAACAAAAAAGTAATTACATTTTTCTTTATATGTGCACTTTAGTGGAAAAAAATTAAACTTTAAATATGAAAACTTGCGAGTGTTAAATGAAAAAAAAATAGTTTCGTGAGACATATGCCCCAGGTATTTAATTACATTTGTATGTTCAACTGGCACTATATTTTGATGATGCATGTTTTACAAACCCCGATACTGCTTTGATATGTTAAATATTTTCTCGTTCATTAAAGTACTCACATATACATGTATTCTTAATCCACGCAGCACTTAATTAGCTTTTATCAATCAAGCAAAGGAAAACTGAATAAAATCAGAGGGTATTTCAAATAGTCCTAAACACTGCGACATTTAAGTCCGGACACGACAAAGTCCGGACTTTTAGGTACCCTTTCGAAAAGACCTACATTAGATTTTTTTCTATATTTTGATGGGATTTTTTATTCTGACCTCATCATGTCAATCTCAACTTCCACATTGTAGTAGTTTTCTCATAAACCTCTGTCAAAACCTAAAATCCCATGGGAGAATGGCGGGATTTTTCATCCCACCAAAAATCCCACCAAAATCCCATGGGAGAAAAAGTACTGTGGGATAATTTCTCCCACATGGGAAAAAAAATCCCACGGTTGTGGCAAAAATGGGATTATTTTTCCCACAGGACAAAATATCCCACTAATTGATGTCAATATAGGATTTATCCCATATTTTTGGTATGTGATGGGAGAAATTATCCCACCAACCTATTAAATATATAACAAATCTGAAATAACCACAATAAGTAACCTTAAGCACCATTAAGAGTGGTGTTTTATTTCTAGTGCTGAAGAATGTAACATGTAGTATTCTCAAAATATTTTTTTTTCATTATCATTTTTTGTTATTTACCCCCAATAAGGCATATTGTCTTGCTACTGATGATTTGTCTGTCTACCATCAGTTGCCATTCATTTTCTTTGCAGTGGTTGTACACATTGAAATGATATTTTACATGTATCTATCATATGAATATCTAGGTCTACGCAGGTTATCTATGTTACAATATATTTCTTTAACTTCTCTGAATGATTATGATTATAATGACAGCTGCTAATTTAACATAATTAATTAACATGATAAATGAATCCAAGATATGAACTTCATAATTCTGACAGTACTTTTTACATGTCTTTCAATTGAAAATGTGTCAAAGTCACAGATTTGTACTTCTGTTATTGTGTTTGATACAGTCATATTTCATTATTTGTTCACATGTAACATGTACCTTTGTTCACATGTAACATGTAACATGCTCCTTCCTAACACTTTTTTCTGATAATAAAATGTATTTCTTTTTATTTACACCTGTTTAGTGTCTGTTGAAAGGTGAATTTACCCAAGGCTCATATACAGCTATACTATCTGTACCAGTTGATATAACTTTGACCATTTACTGATTTATATACTCACTTGCTAGTTGCTTCACTTTGTGTTGAGATGATAATGAACTAATTCAAGCATGTTAAACCAATATCTCAAAGAAATGAATATGAATGAGACTAAATTGATTTAAATGTACGTGAATTAATCCTGAAAATTTAGTCTTTAAATCAATTATTGACTAAAATCTGATCAAATCACCAAATTCTTCTTTCCGAGTTCTTGCATCTCTGTTGCGACAATTCATCGAATGATGTATTATTTTACTACGATTGCCAAGCGCAGTTGAGATCACTCTCTACCATCGGCTCATAAATTCACCTCTGTCGTTGGCTCGCGTATACACAGTGTTAAACACGAGAAATAGTGCGTTTGTTTTAATTCATTACAATTCAATTTCTATGCTTATGTCTGAGTAGATATTTACTAAATCAATCCAGAACTATTGATTTGAATTGAAACAATTCTTCATATATCACGTTTTATACGTTATGTCAAAAATCTTGACGTGAGCCCATTGCAGAGGTGTCTGAGAGAGGAACGAACGACAACTCTGCAAGGGAGATTGAGTTGAGATCTCAGATGATTTACAGTCAACTCGTACACAAACCAAGTCGTACTTAAGGTTTTAAAAAAATTGAGGAGTCAACTCCTTTACAAAGGTTTTTCTTTATGCCTCTGATTTTTCTTATACCATTATGCGCAGATTGTCTTTGTTTTCCCGGTGTAATTAAATCTGAGGCATCAACTCCTACATATTTTAATATTGTAAAGGTAATATATTATATCATTTTAGACAACTAAATTTGATTAATAAACATCACTGTAACAAGATACATACATGTATGTAAAATTTTACATTTTAACATTAGTCTTCTTTTTGTAAGTGCAAGTAATATATGTGGATATAAATGTAACTAGATATAATGCAGATAAGAAAGTTATCTTAAATATTTCAACAACATTTTAAACAACAACAAAAATAAATTTCCAAATTGGCTTAATATGATTGAGAAAAAAAAGAAGAAAAAGAAATGGTCATTTTAAGGCAGAGAATTTTTACCGGGTGGTATTTTATTCCAGGTGAGGGAGAGGCTAATTTTGTACAGGTGTGATTGCCTTGGAGCTAGCACTCTACCTGCAGGAATGGATACACAGTGAAATACCCTAAGGTGTCATTACAACTAATTATACCTGTGATAGGGATTTTAAAACAACTTAGAATAAGGCTTCTCAAGTACCAAGGTATTGAATTATGTTTTAACAGCTAATGGGATACGCATATTTAACTTTACTTTGTTAATGAGTTAATTAGTTTGACTCGAGATCTTGAATAATTCATAAACCTTTCTCAAACAAGGTATTCCCTGATATCTCAAAGACAATTCAAATGTAACTTAAATGGTTTGAAGGGTTAGTGAAGAGGATTAATTGCTGTTTGTCATTGTTTGTCATTGTCAGGAAACTTTTCTTCAAAAGGAATACTTCAATCTAGAATTCCTTTTTAAGGCTGCTATAGAATGTCATTATTATTGACCAGAAACATTAAACTTGCAAGACGTTTTGACATATAATTTCATAACTATAAAATCATTATTTTTTGATACTCGGAATTAACGAAGCTTATTTCGCGGTTTATAAAGCGTAAACTGCCCCAAGTTATGTTACATTGTATAACATAAGTTGAAATAAGCTTCATTCCTTAAGTATAAGCTTTTCTTACTTTTGAGTTCTCTAGAATAAAAAGGAATATTAAAATCAACCTTACCAAAAATCATATTTTTGAGTAAACAGTTCAAGCTTGTTAAAATGAGTATTTAGTCTATTTTTAAAAGGAAAGATACTTAATAAAAAATAAAAATTATTGGGATCGTAAATTGTTTTTCTCAAGAATCACGGAGACAAAAAAGACAAAACTTGTTTGAAAAACTTTTAAACAAAGTGGAAATTCAAGTTTGATAAAAACATGGCACCAGGGGTCTGTGAAACTATCAGCAACAATGAAAATTCTATGAGGAAAAATGTTTAAAATATTTATTTCTTCTCCAGCATTTGTAATCAATCTCAGATGTGCAGCTTCAAGACTGTTTGCTTAAATCATATGGCCCGCAGGTAGGGACCAATTAGGGAGTAATATTTTTCATAAATATGTAGAGAAGAAAATCGTTTTGAAATATTCTTCTCTTGGTATAAAAAAAATAATAGGTGAGCGACAATTAGTCGTATTTATTTACACTAAAAAGTTCATTGATCTTATTTTTAAAAGAGAAATCCTTTACTGAAAGGTGAAGGCTAAATCATGAGATAAAATAGTTGCCCGATATCTAAACACGGCAAAAAAAGCACTTCAAGGCATCGTCTGTCATGTGAACTTGGATCTAGGATTCATTTTATTAATTTTAAAGAGGAGGAAGTCTTTCAAACCAAAGAATTACCATGGGGAACAAGATTAGACATTGAGCATGGTAACTCCTTGGAATCTTATTAGCATGATGGATTGTTATATCTAACATTAAAGTGTTCTTTGCAAATAATTACAGTAAAATGTTAATGACGGACAGATGATTAAAACAAATATTTTTTACAGGTTCAAATCTGTGCCATAGAGAGGCATGGTATAAAATTTCATTGCAAAGGCTCAAAATCTTCTTTTGATATTCCATAAAAATAGATGTATAAATTAAAGAACTCGATCTTTTGACCTCAAAATCAATAGGGATTTTTATTGTAAAAGTTCAATGTTTCTCGAAATATCGCAGGGAAATAAAATTCATACAGAAAGAAAGAAAGACAGGCGGACGGAAGAACTGATCCATTTTAATGTCCTCGACATTCACTCAAAATACAAAATATCCGTAATTTTACACAAGCTAATTAATGTCAAATATCAAGATCTGCAAACCTTTAAAGTCATTAAAATTACATATACATGACTTTGAGGTAAATACATGTATCAGGATTTTGATACAATTTAAAGGATGACAATATACAGTGTACAAACACGAAACTTCGAAATACGAAAGTCAAGAGATTTTTTCTCCCTGAAATGTGCCATTTTCATATAGATAATACATAGATTAGAGTTAATATCAAAAATATTATTCAGATGCGTGTAGATTTTTGTCTGGTCACTGAAATAACCTCCTCAAGGACAAGCAATGGGCCATAACACTATGTAGTCGACGGCGATATCGCTGTAGAAGTTTGACCCTCTGATGGCTTCGATGATTATCTAAAATTAAAGCAAGTGACAACTATAAAAGCAAAGCAACTTAAAAATAAATACGTTTGACTGATTGCTGTAAGCCTATTTAACAATATGACAAACAGAAAAAAGTAAAAGACTGTCGTATATAATGGCTTCTATAGCGAATCGATAATTATATATAATATCCATGTGATTTTTTTCAACATAAATCAGTGTTGTTTTTTATCTATGGTTTTCCCTAGGCGGCGAGGGAAGCATATTGTGTGTTCATGGCTGTTTGTTATTTTGTTTTATCCACTGTTTTGATGGCAGACAACAGTTTAAAGCATTTTGTATGTCTTTGAAACTTATAATGTTTATAAGTTTATAAGGGGGTTAACTTGAAATACATGTATATTGTACCTTGTGAAAGATAACAGGGTTTGAATTCTTATTCCTGTCTGGTTGACCACCCTTTGCCTATGTACATGTACATCAATGCCATTGTTGTGCTGGGCTCAGATTGTGTAAAATGTTGCATAAGATGTGTAATACTCTATAAGGTATTTTCTGACCCCCATTTTGTTAGCTGTGTTTTACTTTCGTCATTTACTTTAATAAATGACATACTGTAAATGTATTATATTTAGCGTGTACAATATTTAGCGGAAATTGATTTTTGAACGAGTTAGCGTAGATTTGATTTAGTGCATTTCTCAATGTTCTTATTTATGTATATATGTGCAAGATGCTTAGCGTTGTATTTGAATTAGCGGAAGTTACTTTACTCCAAAAGCGCTAAAAAGAATACACAGCCAAATGTAATACGTTTACAGTATTTCACTTCTACATGATGTAATTTGTTTTTGCCTGCTTTTAACAAAAAAAAAAAAAAAAAAAAAAACAAAAAACAAAACAAAAAAAACAAACTCAGTCGTTTAGCAGGAGAACTACGGAACATAAATTATATTTGTAACAGTACTGAATTAAAGCATTTTTTGGCAAAAGGGTAAGTCTTAAAAAAGGTCATAATTAATAGTAAAAGTGTATTGATTTGTATTAATTGCTTAACAATTAATTGTATAACATTTTAAAAATTGAAGAGAACTCCATATTTTTATTTTTCTTATATTTTTGCATATTGGTACAAAGAACGATAACTCTTCACACTTGGATGTTTTAAATTTCTTTAATAGTATATAATTCCAGTCTTCATTGTATCTATTGAATTCCTGTGTTTTGATTGGACGAGAACACGTTTAAGAAAATTTTTACACATCGATAAAATTTTTTTTCAATCAGAACTACTTTTTTGACTAAGCTTCTACATGTAGTTTATTGTATAAACAACGAAAGCAGTTATTTATTGTCTGTTTTGGATAAATTATAGATACAAGAAACTTCAAATTTAATTAATTAAAACAAAACTGGCGACATGCTAGGCTGCCCAGCTGACGGACGCCATGAAAATGTTAATGTCACTGTTCGATCACGAGTGTGAATTTTAAAAATCGCTGTCTCAACGTTCATAATATACGAAGATTTATAATCAACTCAGTTTGTATCGTTTAGACAGGGAAAAGAAACGTACCTCAATTTCTTGCCCTATAAGCATCAAATTCATATTTACTCTCTATATTGTTCCTCAATCTTTGAACAAACAAGTGCAAATCGAAGGCGTCGTCGGTCTGCAACTTTCGCTATGAGAGATGTCGTTTATGTCAACATGGCCATGGTCAAGGACGAACTATTCTGAAGTAAACTCGTAATTACGATATTTGTTGACTTAAACAACATTCGATAAGTCTTTATAAGTTTATTTATCGATTGTTTTGACAAATTTAAGCTGAACTCTATCGAAATTCATCTCGATTACGTTCCTTTGCGGTAAGATGTATCCCTACGCCGTCCAGAACTAACGGATTGTATGGAGGCCTCAAAGAGAAATAATTTGAATATTTTTAAAAATTCGATATTGGAATTAAAAGAATTAAACGTTCTTTTTGAAAAATTTATCGATGTGTAAACTCTTGACATTTTACTCACAAACTTAACATAAAAGTGCTTCGCACTTTTATTCAGTTTGTGAGTAAAATGTCAAGAGTTTACACATCGATAAATTTTTCAAAATGAACGTTTAATCATATAATATTTTAAAAACGATTCCAGCTCTTAAAAATAAATAGAAGAACTTAAATATCATAGAAAAGCATTCTGGAGTTATAATCAGTATTAAAGCATTGTCTTTTTTATCAAAGTGTTAAATCATTGATTTTTGTCAGAGGTTTTCAATAACGTTGATTGATGACGTCACAACTGCATCAAAACAAAAATTAAGAGAATGTGATTACGGCACAGCTAGTATGCAGATAAATGTGTTTGAGATGAAAATACTTTATAAATTGTTGGTGATTTATTAGTGAAAAGGTGCAATGATCAGGTCTACTTATTTTATAGTCGTGTGTTTTTCTTTACTGCAGACAAGAAGCCGCGTCCTTATGTAAGCCATTATTTTCTCTGATATTCTTGTCATCATCAAAGAATGCAAATATAAGTAATAAACAAGGATTATTCAGTCAACATATCAATATGAATAGCAATAGCTCTGCTGTTTGCTATTCATACATGTATTACCATGTTCACTGAATAACGTTCTTTATTTCTTAAATGAATAAATATGCTAAATGCTGACTCTAAACGGCATAAAAGAAATCTTGTAATATTTCACAATTGATTCAGCAATATAAACTATAAATGTTGAAATAATGCATATATGCTTAGAGATGTTCTCTTTGTTTTAAACAAAAGAGCACACCATATGTTTTATCACCAAGTTGATACAGTGATACACTATATATACTAGGCCAAAGCATAAATTAAATCAAATCCTCAAACTCTTTAATTACCTAAAATTAATTATAATAAATTTGTTTATTTGTTTTAAAAACTAAATCAGCATATCATCAACGGTAAACGATATCAATTTCATTCAGATATGTGATTTTTATTTCAAACAATTCACAATTACAAGATATGAATCTTGTGAAGCTAGATTAAACTGTAAACGGTTAATTCATTTTGATACCATGCTTTCTTGTAATCAATGCAGGGTTAAATCATAGAGTAAGATTTCAGCTAATCGTTTAAAATCAGTCAATTTCAACCAACCATATTAATAAAAATACCATATATTTAAAAGAAGTACAAAAGGAAAAGGGGAAATGGTATCTCCATAATATTAAAGGAGGATGGCATAATAATGAGATTTTCAACAGCTAAGTGTAATAACCTGTCAAAAATCCCGCAATTTTATTTATACTCATTAAGCTGTGTTTGTGGCAAAATGTTATAAAACGACAACGTAATCACCTCATTCCGTCTTCAATTTAATTTTTAAAAAATATACATTTATTAGTTCAAAAGATTAAGTTGTTAAATATACTTTTGTAAGTTTCGTCTCTCACTTTGACTATATTTTGTATAGGAAGCTTCTAGTGTGACGCTGTTAGGCTTTTGTTTATCTCCTGTTTTGCTATTTATAGTAAAACAGTCAATTAGCTGCCTACAAGAAACGGAATAATCATATTCTAGCATCAATCAGTAGTAGATAAGAAATATTTTTTTTTATAGAATTTGTTCTTATGCTTCTTGTGATTTAGTCTGTAATTCTAACATAGATGGAAACACATTTTCTTGTTGTTAATAAATTGCCAGGGAAGGCAGTTTACAATGAACGTTTGAGCTTGATCACTGGTCGTTATCTTTATATTCCATGTAAATTTTACTAAAGCACTTAAAAGCACTGCATCAAAATATGTAAGGAAAATACTCTTGAGTTTTTAATATGTCATACGTGTATTTTTATTTAAAACTCTGCTCGCCCCAATGGTCACACAGTCAACATTTTACTAACAAGTACATCAATATAACAGGAAATTGTAGGTCAAATAATTCTTATTAATTCCCTATTGCAATCAATGCTTAGGGCTACCGAGTACTTTCAGTCCTTTTATAAATTTAACAAATTATTATAATGCAGTATTCTTCATTAATTAAATTTGGAATACTGGTCAATATTACATGTATGTGAACAAGCATTGAGCATGTTTAAAATATTAATATCGTCCATTTATGTTACAAGACTAAGTTGATTTACCTCAGTGTTGTCGTTAAGAGGGAGGTAGAGTTCAATGCTGTGCCATTTGGTTCCTTGGCCATCTGACTTCTTCCAATGAGTCACTGCCGTGTCATTTCCGGTCCGGGTCTGAATCTTAAGAGTTCCGGTCGTTTGTCCATACATGTTGTAGTACATGGAAAGACAGTATGTCTCATCTGAAAATTAAACACAGGAATTTAAATATCACCTCTCCAGACTTTTGGCATTTTCAAATTCTTCTTTTTATTGATAAAAAATGATAATCTGAAGAACAAGAGGCCCAGGGGCCACAGCGCTCACCTGAGCATATCGGGCTTGAATTTACTCCCCCCCCCCCTCCAGGTGTTCATCATTTGAACAAACTAGAATCTACACTACCTGAGGATGATTCCATATACATATCACTAATCATAGCTTTGAAGTACTTGAAAAGAAGATTTTAAAAGGTTTCCCTATATATTCCTCTGTAAAACTTTGATCGGCCATTTTGGCCCCACCCTTGCCCCGGGGGTCATGATTTGAAGAAACTTGAATCTACACTACCTGAGGATGATTCCACATGAGTTTCATCTTTCCTGGCCCAGTGGTTCTGGAGAAGAAGATTTTTAAAGATTTTCCCTATATATTCCTATGTAAAAGTTTGGTCGGCCATTTTGGCCCCACCCTTGCCCCGGGGGTCATGATTTGAACAAACTTGAATCTACACTACCTGAGGATGATTCCACATGAGTTATATCTTTCCTGGCCCAGTGGTTCTGGAGAAGAAGATTTTTAAAGATTTTTCCTATATATTCCTCTGTAAAACTTTGGTCAGCCATTTTGGCCCCATCCTTGCACGGGGGGTCATGATTTGAACAAACTTGAATCTACACTACCTGAGGATGATTCCACATGAGTTTTATCTTTCCTGGCCCAGTGGTTCTGGAGAAGAAGATTTTTAAAGATTTTTCCTTTATATTCCTATGTAAAAGTTTGGTTGGCCATTTTGGCCTCACCCTTGCCCCGGGGGTCATGATTTGAACAAACTTGAATCTACACTACCTGAGGATAATTCCACATGAGTTTTATCTTTCCAGGCCCAGTGGTTCTGGAGAAGAAGATTTTTAAAGATTTTTCCTATATATTCCTATGTAAAAGTTTGGTCGGCCATTTTGGCCCCACCCTTGCCCCGGGGGTCATGATTTGAACAAACTTGAATCTACACTACCTGAGGATGATTCCACATGAGTTTCATCTTTCCTGGCCCAGCGGTTCTGGAGAAGAAGATTTTTTAAAAATGCCATTAATTTTTAACAAATTCATGATTATCTCCCCTTGGAAAAGGGCGTGGCCCTTCATTTGAACAAACTTGAATCCCCTTTACCCAAGGATACTTTGTGTCAAGTTTGGTTGAAATTGGCCCAGTGGTTCTTGAGAAGAAGATGAAAATGTGAAAAGTTTACAACGACAACGACAACGACGACGACAACGACAACAACGACGACAGACAACGGACAAATTGTGATCAGAAAAGCTCACTTGAGCCTTTGGCTCAGGTGAGCTAAAAAAAATTTCGCCATACTTTAAGAGCATCGCAGCGAGCTCCAATGACAACCTGTACGAACGGAAGAAAGTCGAGTTAAATTCTGCGTATTGCTGAAATAATTTTTATTAGCCCGTGTAAAAAAAAAAAAGAAATCATGACACCCATTAATCCTTTGTGGAGCCTACCAACATGGTGACTAAAGTATAGCAAGAACTTAAATAAACAACGATTTATTACCATTCTTATGCCAAAAGTTATCGTTTGCATCCTCAAACTAATTGTTTTAACTTGTATGTGACGTCAAATTTTCGTTACCTAAACGGCTCGTGTATTTCCGAATTCTGGTAAGAAAAATATCCCTCACTGCTCAAAGTGCCGAGTATAGACTAGAATTTGTAGACCACTACCGGCAATTACTGGCTTCTCCATATGAGTGAAAAATTCTCAAGAAGGACGTTAAACAACAATTAATCACTCCATCAGTCTACTCTACTAAATCGCCTAAATATTTTGTCTACAAAATATTTAAAATAAACAGACATCATCAATAACATTTCTTACTTGTCTGTCAGACAATTTTTTTTTATTTAAATATCTGAAAAAACTTATAAACTAAATATAAAGCCCATAAAACACATACCTGTGCATGCTTATTTTCCTACAACCTGTTTCATAGTGTATATAAACCTATCAAATTCAACAGGCAAACAAAGAAAAGTATAATCTTAAAGTGTAATAAGTTGTAAACTATAACAATTCATATCTAGATCAAAACTTTTGAACCACAATAGAACCAAAAAACACTCATTTGCTAAGAACCATTGTTAAACTTTCACTTAGAATGTGAACAAATTGATTTTAAATCACACCCACGAATCTTAGGAAAAAAAATTCCTTAACTTTGAATAGTTCTTAAAATCTAAACTGATTACATGTTGTTTGTTTTGAATAAGATACATACTAAAATAATTTTTTGTGCTCGTGAATTATTGGATACGTGTCTACATCTGAATTACCTTTAAAAACTCTATTGCTGACCAATTTAGCGTTGTCCCCCAAAACTCGAGGTGAAGATGCTTCTATGTACTTGTAGTATTTACCGACTTTGGCGCCACTAGGACCAGTACTAGTAGAACCAGTCCTTCCCTGTGAATTGGAAGGAAATAACCATTATATATATGTATAATGTGTATCGAAAGATTGAGTAATACATGTATATTCAAACCTCGATATGTCAATCCCAAAAGGTTCAAGATATTTATGTTAGAATGCATGTTTGCAAACACTATTGAAATAACGACCACTATTGAAATAATTATTTCAATAGTGGTTTAGAGTGCATTTCAACAACAAACATAATATGCAACCACTATTGAAATACGACCACTATTGAAATAATTATTTCAGTAGTGGCTGAGAGTGCATTTCAATACCGAACATAGATTGTAACCACTATTGAAATACGACCACGACATTATTATTCATTTAATGCTACATTACAATAACAAAGAAAACGTATAGTCTAGCGTTGCGTTTTTCATCGCAACTACATTGTATCAAATGAATTGAGAGAGCAGCATAGCATTGTCTATTGATTTTAAATGAATAAAAAGATAAAGTATTTAGGTCCTGAAAGAGTTAAAACTGAACAATTGATCAAGCAGTGCAACTGTACTACTTCTTTGTGACACATACATAAGATATTTTCCGGGGGAAAAATGTGAAACGAAATCTTTTTTTTTATTATTTAAAAAAAATTGCATATAGAACTGAAAGAACGAGGGCGCATTTGATTGGCATTCGGCAGGAATCTGGGCGTACTTGAAAAGTGAAAATTTAATCAACATGTAAAATGAAATTTAAACCTATTTTATATTCATCGGGTTCCTGTGAAATAGGAAAGGAAAATAATTTCCCGAAAGTAAATTTTGATTTGCTCAAAAATAACTTGAAAATTGGCTAGATCAGACATTTGGTACAAAAAGGTACATTTTTAAACACGATTTTCTTAATTTTTTATATCTCTGAGTCTTCTCTCCATGCTTTTGAAACGTTATTTGTGTGCATTTTAATTCAAAGAAACGAATATACATTTGTAAATAATGGAGAGAAGACCCAGAGACCATGAGAAATGAACTTTTTCCAAAAAAAAAAATCCCACTAAGTGTATGTAATGCTTCTTTGTTCTTTTAAAATCGTCTGTATATGTGTAGCTTTGATAGCTCAGTAAGTTGGGCTACCTGTTCAGTGCAGTGGAAGTAACAAGTTTTTGGTTCGAGCCTCGCATGGGGCGTTATTTATTTTTTTTTATGCAAACAATCCATCAATTTGTCAGTTTCATATGACTTAAATTTTATATATGTAGATGCTTATTTTTTGTGAATCATTATTAGGTAATTGTACCTCCTAGGAAAAATTGCCATAAATGTTATAATCTGAAAAGGCATTTCATACTAAATGAAAAAAAATCGTATAGTTGTGTTTGTAAAATCTGACCAGCTATGGTCAGCCAACCAAATTATGGACATTTAAACCATAAATGTTTCGTACAAATGATTCCTGCAGATTAAACGCCAATTACGCCCATTTTCTTTTTAGCATTTATTCATCATTAATATCTAATTATTTTTTCTTCACAAAATATGGACCAAAAATAGTTTGTCTTGTTTGATAACTATGTTTGCATGAGCGTGGGGATAGTTCAAGTTCAAGTTCAAGTTCATTTATCCGCTCAACACCATATTAAATACATGGTACATGAGGACAAAGATAAATATTTACAACATGTATATATATATAATCAGGTCAGAGGTATAAGTATATGATGTACACAATCAGAAAATGAGAAGGGAGAAAAATGGAAAAAGAAAATGAAGAAAAAAATATAATAAATAAAACATGTAATAATGACATAAATAAGGGGAAAAATTATGGAGGACAGACTAAATCGTATATTTTTTATATAAACATACAAAGTTTTTTAAGCGACATAGCATCTTGTTTTGTCATCAGTTGAGAAAATTTCAAAATATTAGGTCTAGTAAAGTAGTACTCATTAATATACTTTTTCCTGATTTTTGACAGTGCATTACATTCAAGTATGAAATGAAATTCATCGGCAACATGTTTTGCATCACAGAGTGTACATAATCTTTCATTTAATGGTATACCAGTCCATCTTCCCAGCTCAACTGGTAGACGGTGATTAGTAGTACGGAATTTGACAAGTATTTTTCTGAATTTTAGTGGTAAAATACTTAAATAATTTTCATACTCAAAATTTGTTTTAAAAGTCTTATACAAAATACCTCTAGAAGAACTATTAATATCAGAATACCATTTTTGTATAAATTGATCTTGCAATCTTTGTTTAACAACAGCAGTAACCCAGTCTTGATTAAGATGATAATAAAACTGTTCATTCCAAATATGAGATAGTCCACATGAATCAAAAATGCGATGAACACAGTCAATCCAAGGGTTTTTACCAATTTCATATTGTGAATTAGCAATTAAATATTGATACAATATACATGAAATTTTCTTATCTGTGCTATTCAGTAACTTACACCAGTATGAAACTATTCTTGAATATATAATTACAGATAGTGGGAAACGTCCTGTTTCACCATAAACCATATAATTCGGGGTAATACTTTTTAAATACAGAATATGTTTCAGAAATTTTAAATGTACACGTTCAATAATATCTAGGTTTTCAAAACCCCAGATTTCACAACCATAAAGTAGCACTGGTAAAACCATTTTATCAAATAAATCAAGTTGACATACTACAGGGAGGTTAAATTGTCTTATTTTTCTGATAACACCGTACATTGCTTTTTAGTCCTACGATGCATGATCAAAATTATATTTATTTCAAAAACGAAAAATAAAAATAAATCAGGTTACAATAAAAAAAAAATTTTTTTTATTAATATTGACTGCAATGGTCGTCTGAGAAGTTCATTGAATTTGCATAATTTACAGAGCTTCCCGAGCTATAAAAATGCAGTACGTGTATCTGTAAGCACAAATAGACGAAAAAAGGATGTCGCCTGATGATGTTACAGTGCACCAGGGGAATTTAAGGACTTATTTTTTTTTCGATAAGAAGACGAAAATGAAAGACAGTTATCTTTAGTATATGGCTACTTCCAATAATCCCTGCCGGATTAAGAGGGGACCATGCCCCCCCCCCTTTTTGTGTCCCAAAAATTACTCAATATTTGATAAATCAATGTGTTTGTTGGTGTTGCTGTTACCTGACCTCAAACTATTCGGGCCCCCTTTTCAAAAATAAATCTTAGGTAGACGGCTAATTCCAATGTTATTAGAAAATACATATACCTCCGACGCACATTGTCAGACAATTGTTTGAAAGAGAAATGGTTGAAAGATTTCCTATTTACTCCTTTTTAGTTAAATATATTTAGAGTACCTTGATAACACACTTAAAAAAACGTCCGAACATTGTAACCATAACATATTAAATAATATGAATGCCATATTTTGCATACCTGTACTTATATCTACAGAGTATATGAAATTTGCTTGAATATTCTATAAGGAGTAATGTGGAATATATTTTAATTAATCAGACAGCAGCATTGACTATTTGCACTCTGAACAACTTGACAATACAATTTTACTGAACAACCATCATTTTAAAATCGTGGTTTTGAGATATCATTAAAAAAACATTGGCATTGAGAAGATTCTGGTGGAGAAAACCCTTCGATATATTTTCTGCATTTAAACATTTTTAGGGGTTACCGAATATCTGTTCCAGTTGAATCTATCATTTTGTGATTCTTCCAAGAAACAAGATGGTTCTGTGATTGTCTCAAAGTCGCACACATCTAGAAACAGATAAAATTTAAATAGACAATCGAAGTTCTTATATATTGATGCAAAATCTTTAATAATCGACAAATACGAATTAAACTCCATGAAATATTTTTATAAGGTTATCATATAAAAAAAATTCCATTTTTAAGTTAGAAAATTAAAGAAATAACGAAAGGAAACAAAACTCCGTTAGGCCATAGAGTGTATTCGTACATTCATGTTTTCGTACAGGGCCTGTTTACATGGGTTAGTGATCTACCTTGGGGGAGGGGGGGGGGGGTATTTACTTTTTTCTTGAAATCATGAAGTTAATAATTTTTAAAAGAATAACATTAAGAAAAATGTTTTATGAAGATCAGAATCTTAGCAACTAATCCCCCTACTGTTGTAAAGGTCCGTATTGGTCCTCTAAAATTTGAATTGTGTGGATGACTTTTAAACCTGATCACTATTTATCACTATTAGCAATAATTATTTGTCATTGTTTTTGATGTTACTTTTGTTAACAAAATTATAAACGTGCGACCTCAAAAACTGAAATACATTATTTTTCATTGCTTAAAAAAAATTGAAGCCATCTTTGCACTCACTTAATTTAAAAGTGGACAAAAAACGTTTTTTTTCTTCTTTGATTTTCAAGAAAAGATTATGTTCATTTTTACTTTTCTTTAATGAATATATATCAGATTGAAAGATGCATACAATTTAATTAGTAATACTATCAATGTTATAATTTCTTTTTACAGGTGATAGAAAGAAGCTTTATTTGTACTTTTGAACAGAACTGGGTCAAAATTGCTTTTATACTCCCGTAATATATCTTCCTCTCATATCTTACTTAAAGACCACGATGGAATTCATATATTTCAATATGACAAGCTATAATTAACAATAAAGCAGACTAATCTTAAATTAAATGTGTGATCAAACAAAGTAAACTACACTTACACAATGGCTTGCACTCTTTAAGGATTTCGTCATAATGTCGACCATATCCACACCTTTTATCCTGATGAATTAATAAAAATGCAGAGGAAAATAAAAATAAATCCCAAACATTTTAAACTCTTTTTTCCAAAATCGTATATTTTATATGAGTATTCCTATTGTTGTAAAGAGGTTACTGTATATCTAATTACCACTTTGTATCTTCTGCAGGTCTTGCTGCTATCTGTAGTTGTTAAATTAAGTTTCAAAAACCTGACAAGTCTACAGCTCTTCTCTCCATTAGAATCACATATGTCCACTGCCAAACATTCTAGATTATCTACGCATCTATTGGTGCAGAATGCCATCATGGAATATGGAAATGTTGTAATTGTCTCGAAAACATACAAGTCTGATGATTTAGGAACTTCACCATCATAATACAGAGATTGGCAATTGTCTGCATTCAAAGATGATGTGAAAAAACACAAAAAATTTAAAACTATTCCCACCAGTCGATCTATCATGGTGTATGTTTTTTTGAATAGCTGTACTTACTAGATATGGCTTTGAAATAGTTATTATATATGTACGACCATAATGGTTATTCAGCAAATTTTAATGTTTGTATCACGAAGGTATTGTTAAAAATTAACTGTTTGAAATATTAGTTTTAATAAATATTAACATCCAAATTAGTGTGACTGGAAACTAATATTCCTTATGGATTAAAAATAATAGGTACTTAAAATGCTTCAGAGATTCAGAATAAGAAACCTAGTAGGGTGTTCATTTAAAACATTGATTATTTTCCACACTCCTTAAAATGAACAAGGCACCTCGAAACAAGTAGGAGAATTAGAGCCTTCAGTAATTAAACTCAGTAACCCAGAATTAGAATGGAAATATATGTATGATTTTTTCATTCCACACGTCTGTTTGTTTTGTTTTACATCTGTTCGAGAGTTTCTTACTCATGTTGTGATGCCAGCACTTTGCCCATAGCAAATTTACAAAATGCCTACTGCAACAAGGGACCTCGATGTATATGGTCTCACCCAAAGGACTGGTCTTATCGTCCCACCGTGGTATTTGAATCCGAGACGAAAAGGTAAATTCCTTTTTTCTGTGACTGTATAGAAAATGTTCTACCCACTCTGCTGCACGAACGATAACATTTCAGATGTATTTAGCCTATAAAGTACGTGGAAGGCTATCTCTTACGATTCACCTTACACAAAGATATAGGGCAAGAGGATCAAATACTGTAAACGTACTGCATGTACTTTTGGCCTTGTATTCATTTTGGCGGGAAGGAATTTCCGCTAATTTTAGTAGGACAGTGACATGATCAAATCCTATGACGGTCGAATGCCTGCTTAGAAGTTTTCATCATATACAGACACAATTTATTTCCCAGTGAAGTTTTTAAACCTGTTACTTATTATTTAACAACTTTGGGCGTAAGTGCATGGTAAGAGCGTCTTCTCCAAAGTCGCGAAGTACGGAGTTGATCCTTCCGTCGCAGGTTCGAATCCCACTTAGAGACCTGAAGACCAGTCCTTCGGATAAAACAGTATAAACCCAGGCCCCGTTTCGCAGTATCTGTTAGCACGAAAAAGCACGAAAAAGACCCTTCCCTGTGCAATGGCCCTCAGTGCAGCGTATAGGTAACAAATATGCAGCTCTCCATCGACAGATGGTGACTTTTCCAAATAAGTGAAAATTTCTCGAGAGGTACGTTAAACAACGATCAAATAAGCTAAACAAAAAATTACCTCAGTGTTTTAATACATTTTACGTTGTTGCATTTTGCTTAATATCGACTAAAATATAGCAAAGTGAAATATAATTATAATGGTACATTTGATGACAATGTACATGTATTAATAGTATTAATGATGACAAGTTTTTTTTTCCTAAGACATCGTGTAATACCACTTGATGCACCCATATGCAATATGTTTTTCGGTATTTACAGACAATTTGAATTTCAGGGTACATGTACGGATAAAGTAAGTGTCATAGAGTATATCTATCGCAGCACACGTAAGGCTGCAATAAGGAAGTGGGACCAATATAAATTATACCTGAAATTTTTACTATAACATCACATCAAACTCTTTTTCATACCAGCACCTAGTATGTACTGTGAAGGACAGGTCTCAACATCCCACAGTCGCGACGCAGGGATCAACTCCTTTCTTCGTCACTATAGTATAGACCAAACTGTCTAACTACTGCCCCACGTGGACGACAAATATAATGATATCAGATAACAAAGAGACTTATGAAAATATAAGAAAAGGGGTGTTATTTAAACAATAAATGGCTTTGGGCTGATTTGTTCTTTTATTGGTAATGTGCTTTGTTTTGCAGGAAAGTATTAAAAGATTCAATTGTAAAAGCGAGAGAAATGTTTCGCTTTTTATAGATACCTCAAAAGCTTGGTACAGCATAGTACTTATGGTAATCAAGAGCTTGCGCTGAGAACGATACATTTTTCAAGCGAGGCATGCAACAAACTGATAAAGTGATGCTGCAGGGATTTAAACAACTTCGTTTGAAATCGGCATTACACATGTATATTTACATCCACTAAATATCTTTCCTTTATTTGTCATGAAGGCCATTGCCATTAATCAGTGTACATGTATGACCAACAATATGAAAGCCACGTGCGTAAATATCTTGAACAATGGTTGTTCCATCAGTTATGAATACAATTACATATTATTCTTAGATATATTATCTAAACAGATTGTTTTACTTTAAATGATTTTTAATACAGATGTAAATGTAAACAATAAAAATAAATTAATGCTTTCTTTGTTTGTTAGTACAGGGATTGACGTCGCAGCTTCTGCAACAACTGCGACATTAATTCCCGTATATATATAGTAACAACCAAAGAAAGCATTTTGTTATTTGAATATATTCTATGACCTTTATAATAAACCTGGATATAACCAGGACTATATATATATAACCATATATACCATATAACTATTATATTTTTGACTTCTTTAAAATCAATATTTGTAAGGCCTGTGTTTTATACGGAATGTTAACTACGGAATTACCGGTATCCACCTGATCAATTGATCAATGGCTCAGGCTGTTGTGACCGGTCATCAGGGGATACCTACTCCTCCTAGGCACCTGATCCCTCTGCTTGTATTTCCAGGGGTCTGTGTTTTATGCCCTCTTTACATATTTTCATTGTTTGTAGATATTTCTTTTATCTCTTTAATTTTCGTAATCTTTTACCTTTTACAGATATTCTATACAGCTGTACACTATTCAAGAAAAAAATCAATACAAGTTAAACTTTCATTGATTTTAAAGTCAACGTTTTCCAATTAAACTTCATGTATTAAAAGAAGTCATACATGAAATTAAAAGTAATCTAACAACCAAACTTTATGACAAACTGATGATTTATTTTTCTTTATCGT
This sequence comes from Saccostrea cuccullata, assembly GCF_032062105.1. Classification (NCBI taxonomy): domain Eukaryota; kingdom Metazoa; phylum Mollusca; class Bivalvia; order Ostreida; family Ostreidae; genus Saccostrea; species Saccostrea cuccullata. The sequence goes on from NW_026941129.1 coordinate 44,852, forward strand.
CAAATTCCTTTAATTATGCAGCACTACTCGTACACCTTCAACCCCCGTATACAGGGTTAACATCTGTCAGTATATTTGATTCAAATATATAAATTTATTTCCTCCAATGTTTTATTTGTTAAATCGTCTTCGAGCTCGAATGATGTTCGTTAAGCTCCACATATTTCAGCTCAGACTATTGTGAGTGTAATATAGGTACTAGACAGGGTTGAATGTTAACTCTCATTTGTTATGCTTACTGGTGGATTTGCAGAACTAATAGAGTAAATGGAATGTATAAGTATATACATTGAAGCATAAAAGGATCTATTATCAGCTACTCAGATACATTTAAATGTAACAATTGCAAAAAGCCTTAATACTCTCTGATTGGTTCTATGTAGCAAAAAGTTAAATGCAATATAGATCACAATACCCTTTATAATAATGTTTTAAGAAAAACTGGTACACTGTAATCGTTGCATTATCTCACAATATAAATGAAGTTACCTCTGTTTTTTAATCAAGATTAGATTTAATTTCGCAACTCTACTGCATCTGTTGCCTTAGTTACCAGACAACTCCAGCTGTGTAAGGGGGTGGTATTTAAGGTCTTCGTCTGAACTTTGAAAGTTCCCATCGTTATTTGGTAGAACATGGAATGGCAGTGCATATATGTCGTATCTACTACAATTGTACATGTAATTTTACTCCTGACAGGAATATTTCCATTTCTATCTGTTTTATCTGTGATAACTCTTTGAAAGTTAATGGAGTTGATTTTTTGATCATTTTACCGGAATATAAATTTCACCAAGCGGTCTAGTTCATGAGATAAGGAGGCCTAAAATGCATATACCGGGTAAATCTCGTGCGGATGTCCTCGTCAGCGGGCGGGGATTCATGGAATTGACACAGGAGGCTTCGACGCTAGACATTGTTATATCTTTAAAATTTGTTCCTATACAAATATATACGAAAAAAGTCTAACATTTTTAATGTTTTGCTGAGCGGGCATAAAAAACAATGTTGGACCGCTGAGATGTTGGACTGGACGATGAGATGTTGGACCGCTTACGTCAGAGAATGGGCGGAGCTTAATCTCAATCTATTCGATGGTGTTCACAGTGACGGACTTGATGTTACTTGACGGAAGACAGTACAAAATACATGTATGTCAAAAAAAAAAATAAAATAAAATGAAAGATATAAGGAATCATTGTCTAGTTAATAAAGTAGCTTCAAAAATACAAACAATGTGAAATATCGAAGAATTCTATTTCTAGCTTGGAGACCAGTGAATACATGTATTTCATATAATTATAAAGGGTATTCCATGATAAATTTTTTTTCGTAAGACATTTTAAAAGTACGTATCACACATTTGACATTGAACTTTGGTAAACCAGCTTCTGCAGACCATATGCTGTTTTCAAGATTTATTGATTCTCTCCTAACTCTTCTTATATGAAATATCTTTATCTATAATGAATATAGCAATTAACTAGCACTTATTCGTCAGGCATACAAAAAGCATTAGTTATATTATATTCGAATTTCAACCGGAGCGTCAACATATTAAATTAATCGTAGTTAATGGTTTTATGTAATGCTACGTTTATACTATGTTCCCGGCCGTCACGGCAGCCCCGTTTGCCCGAAACGTAGTGCGCCGTGAGATTTTGGTTATTTTCCCCTCTATATCCAAGTCTTGACAAGTTCTTTTGCGGTCTTCTACGGTCTTCTACGGAATCCGTGATGGGCCGTAGGAAGAAGTTGCCGTGGAGTGCCGGAGGCTCCACGGCGCACTACGGTTCTGCCACGTAAGCCAGCACGTTCCCCCCAGGCCTCTTACGTTCTGATAGGTCCCCTCTCGTTTCTCGCGTTCTTATGAAGTTCTTATACGTTTCTCACGTTCTGTCAAGTCTTTCTACGTATGAAACATGGACGCCGGGAAACTATGGATCACGTTTGTACCAGAGAAGGTCTCCTAACCAGAAACAATCATTGTATCATGACCCTTCGAAGATAAAACATCATGAATTCCCAAGACGAAGATTTTATTTTCGCGTGTTTGCTGGGTGCATACCTAAAACCACTTCGTCAAAATGAAGAGAACCAGCAGCAGTTACAGAGAGGGAAGGCAGGAGTGCAGCAACTAGGAATGAGACGAATAAGACGGATGAGAAGGCGGAGATCCATATAGATCCATAATAAAACTTCTCTGCAGTGCCCGGCTTTTATATGCTTCCTCTCAGACCGCGTGCGCCGTGTCAGACCGTAGTAGAACGCAACGCACCGGGACCATAAACCGTAACATGCCGGGACGAACCGCGATTGAACGCGAGGAAACGGCTACCATACACCCTAGTTTGCCGTGAGGACCGTGATGAAACGTGGCAGAACGTGATAAAACGGACAACAACCGTGAACTAGCCGTGACAGAACGCGGACTAAACTCAGCAAAACGTCTCAAAACGTGAATGGACCGTGAGATGAATGGAAATATACATTCTCCCGTCCCACTGCGGACTGCCTCCAAGTTCTGTTGCGGTCTATTACGTGCTGTCGCGTTTTGTTGCGTTTATTCCGTTTTACTACGACCTACTAAGTTTCACATCTGCAACGTGGCCGCCGTGGCAAATTTTTTGACAGTTTAAAAATCTGGCACGGCATCCACGGCAATCGCGATGAGTTACGTTTGCCCATCCCGTTGCCCCAAGTTTTCTCACGCCTATCCCGTTTTTTCCACGGTGGCCTGAAACGTGATTGCCGTGGCTGCCGGGAACATAGTGTAAACGTAGCATTAAGTGATGCTTTAGAATAATTCATAAATATCCATCAAAGAATATATGTCTCAAGTAAATAAATGTGATTTAAGTACATCAAAAAGAGCATACCATGTCGTTTTGTGGGACACATTTTTGTCTTAAATGGAATACTTAATTTAAGCATTTCTCTAATATGAAAAGCTCTAATTGTGAATTCCTTGAGGTTAAATACTCTAACTTCAATGTTTTCGACGAATATAACACATTGTTGCGGGATCGAATTTTTTTTTTATATATTTCAAGGGCGGATTCAGGGGGGTTGGGGGGGGGGTCGAGAAACCCACCCCCCGCTCATTGATTTTTTTTTTTTTAACAAGTGTCATTTTGTCATTTTGTTGCATTGATAAGACTCTAATAAACATAAACCCTTTGTTTGTACAACTGTGAAATATACATCCACTACGTAACAGGAAATCTCTGAAGTTTCCGCTTGAACGCACACAATACACAGGTAATCAACAGAGAGAGTACCTCAGACAAGTATCGGGTAGTCTGTGCATCTAGTGAAGTCACAAGATCACAGTACAATGTAGTTAGGTACCAACAACAGAAAACTGCATAGTTACGGTGCTGCTCAGTAATATTCTTTCGCTGATAAAATGCATGTTTTTTAAACTATGAATAAACTATTATTCAGGGTTTTTTTTACCGTTTTGAAATTAAATTAATATATTTTTTTTTTTTTTACAAAACCAGGTTGGCTTAGCAAACCCCTCTATAGTTTTGACAGATTCTCCAGTTTACGTAATTTTTTTCTTCAGTTAAGACAGTTTGAAATTTCATTAATTGTACACGTGTGTTATATTGATAGTATATACTCAAGTTGAAAAGCACAAGTTAGGGATTCTGAAAAGAATTCAATTTTTAATTTTTTAGTGTTTAAAAATTTGCACATTAGTTGTATCTTGGAAGTCAGCTTGACATAGAACTAAATTAATTGTAGGTGCATTTAAAGTAAACTAAGACAACTTGAAGTCAACTGCTTGCATTCCTAAAATTGTCAGATTTAACATTTTTTAAAAGCAAAGTCTAAAGTCTTGTGTAAAAGTTAAATTAAATTGAAAACATTTTATTAAAAATTTGTGATGATCGGTCTTTAAAAAAGCTACAAAAAGTACCCCTAAAATGCTGGAAAATGCACCATTTAGAACCATTAAAAACAAAGTTTTCTCGGGGGAGGCCCCCCGAACCCCCCCTATGGGAGGGGGACACACCCTCCCATGCCCTCCCCCTTCGGCCCTTTGGGCCTCAACCCCCCCCCCCCCCAACTTCTGGATCCGCCACTGTATCTTATTTCACAACTGGAAAAGTTTCTATTTCCATTGCTTCATCGTTGATATAAAAAGTAATATAGGAGTAAATACAAAATTAATACAAGTACAGATATATACATATAATAATCAAAATTGCTAAGTCCCCTGGCAAATTTCTGCTTAACACCGCTCTTATAATAAATTATTTTGACATAATAATTTAATGAGTATAGAGGATAAAAAAGTAGCAAAACAATTATTTCACTTAATATATTTTATTGATGCGCTTTATCACAATATGCAGAAACTTTAAGGCACCCTAGAATTAAAAATTCGCAACGTTGAATACAGTGCATTATCCTCCATTCTAACGGGTGCATCCGGGTTAGAATAGGTCCTCAGTACCCCCTTGCTTGTCGTAAAAGCGACTAAATGGGGCGGTCCTTCGGATGAGACCGTACAAACCGAGGCCCCGTGTCACAGCAGGTGTGGCACGATAAAGATCCCTCCCTGCTTAAAGGCCGCAAGTGCCGAGCATAGTCCTAAATTTGCAGCCCTTCACCGGTAATGGTGACGTCTCCATAGCAGTGAAATATTCTGGAGAGGGACGTTAAACAGTATACAATCAATCAATCCATTCTAACGAAATAACAGCAAGACAACCGCTTCTCAAAGAGTTTAAACTATTAAAGAAAAAAATTTATTTATTGAATATATTTCAATGTGTTGACAAGATTGACCTCTACCTCCACTAGATTCTGCTGCTGGATAAGCTGTCTCACTCTCATATCTATCTTCTCCCATACATGCTAGTTAGGGCTGAGATGTGGATGAAAAGGGAGCTTACCGAAATTGTCTGTGCCTAGCCGACAATAGTTTCGTAACGTCTCCTTACATGCATTCCGCACTCCTCCAGTTTGACATTGAGGACCCGGTTCCGCTTCCATTGATTTTTCCGGATAAACTCTAGGACGGTTTTGTGGTGTTTGTTAAAAATCTAGCGATTTCTAATGATGGTAAGGAATTTAGGTACGCTTTGTAGATCTTTCGGATGGTAACAGTTACTACATATACAAAGGTTTTAAGTACAATAAAAACATACATTAAAAGGAAACAAAACGCTCGTTAACTAGCTTGGCCCATTTCAATTTCAATAGCGCATTGTTTTGTGGACATACACCGCATTCTAATTAAGCCTGTTTCTGTTTTTCGTTAACAATTAAAGGCGGAGAAGACATGGAAATAAAAAATATGAAAAATACAACCGAGAACATAAGGAACTAAAACTTCATGCTTTTTAACGAAAAACAGTCACGGTAGAGTAATTAAACATTCGATTTTTTTTGCCTTGACAGGTTAGCATTGTAAATTAGGACAAATTTGTAAGCAGCTAGTAAATTGATGTTAAGATTTTTAACTTTTTTGAAATAATAAAAGTGTTGACTTAGAAAATGTGAAAAGTATATTTTCATTTTCAATTGTGTTTCTGAAAAAAAGTCTTTTTACAGGTTAGATGATATCTTAATATTTAATATGATATAAATGTAAAATTCACCCAGTAAGAAATTCGTTTTATTTCTGTTGATCTGTTTATTTAGAAATTGTTTTATCTCAAAAGTAGTTGAGAGTAGGTACTTTACTTTTCCATGTAACTTTAATTTAGCAATTATTGGATGGACTTCCTGCTTAATTATAAACAGCATGGCACAAGCCGGCAATTGCTTTAAAAAGCAAAACGCCCGGCTAAAAATATTCGATTTTTGAGCGTTTTAGCTCACTTCGACGAAGTCGAGATTAGCTTAAATGCTATACCCCCGGGGTTGGCGTCGGCGTTAGTGTCGGCGTTGGTGTCGGCGTCCCAAGTTAATTTTAGGAGCAAGTACATACCCAAGTTACTATAAAATCTACCCATACCAAAGTTGCATGGATGATGCCTCTAGGAATGTACAGTATCAGACTTTCTGCGGATGCTGGATCTGACCTACATTTTCCACATAAGTGACCAGGTTTAAGTTTTAGGAGCAGGTCCATTCCCAAGTAACTATAAGCCAAACCAACCTTGCATGGTTGATGCATCTAGGGATGAACACTACTAGACTTACTTCGGATGCTGAATCTGACCTACATTTTTTACAAGTTTTTGGAGCAGGTCCATTTCCAAGTAAATATAAGCCCTACCCAAACCAAACTTACATGGATGATGCATCTAAGGATGGACACTACCAGACTTGCTTCAGATGCTGGATCTGACCTACATTTTCCAACTGAGTGACCAGGTTAAAGTTCTTGGAGCAGGTCTAATCCTGAGTAACTATAAGCCCTACTTGGACCAAACTTGCATGGATGAAGCATCTAGGGATGGACACTACCAGGTTTGCTTCAGTTGCTGGATCTGACCTACATTTTCCAAATAAGTGACCAGGTTGAAGTTTTTGGAGCAGGTCTTTTCTCAAGTAACTATAAGCCCCACCCAAACCGAACTCGCATGGATGATGCATCTAGAGATGAACACTATCAGACTTGCTTCGGATGCTGGATCTGACCTTCAATCAATTTCCAGATTGACCATGTTATTCTCAAGTAACTATTATTCCTACCCTAGCCAAACTTGCATGGATGTTGCATCTAAGAATGGACAGTGCCAGACTTGATTCGGATGCTGGATATGACCAACATGTTTCAGATGAGTGACTCCCAAGCAACTATAAGCCCTAAGTTGACCAAACTTGCATGGATGATGCATCTGTGGATGGAGAATCGAGACTTGCTTCGGATGCTGGATCTGACCTACTTTTCCAAATGACTGACCAGGTTAAAGTTTTTGGAACAGATCAATCCCAAATGAACTTTAAGATCTATTGAAAAATAGCTTGCACAAATATTATTGTCATAAATACATAAATACATAAATAAATACTTACTATTAAAAAATATATGTGAGATTTGCATTACTTAAACTGACAAAATTCGTCGAGGTGAGCTTCGTAATCTTTGATTTCCTATGTTTATATAATCCTTTAAGAAATCTGCCATCATCATAGCTCCAATACGGCCGATATGTAAATGGGAAGAATGTAGACAAATTCTCTATATGAATAATTTGTTTCTTCTTAAGTATTATTCAAAGGTAAATATGTTTTTGTGTTTTGCTCCAACAAGAAACAAACCATCATATGCAGAAAATAAGGGTTCATAGCTAAACAATGAACTTCAAACGAAGTTGACAAAGCAAAAGTTACAAAAATAAAGGACACTCTACGAAACACGCACTACATCTCATCATAACTGAAGTAGAGTCATAATCCCATAAATACTGATTTTGTACATGTAAAATCTTGGCTACATCAACGTTTTCTCTGTGATAACTCTTTGAAAGATAATTGACTTGATATCTTGATAATTCTACCGGAATGAAAATTTTGTCAATTGAAAGATCAGGAGCTAAAAAAGGCCTAATACGAATATTTAATCTCGTGCGACTGTTTTTTTTTTTTTTTTTTTTTTTTTGTTCTCTAGTAAACGTCAGTGGTAGGGACTATTGAAGTAGACATAGGATGCCTTGTGTTATTTAAAACTATTTATTAATATTTTTCTAACTTAATTTAGAATTTTATTTCACAATGAAAAGAAAATGTAATGAATCATTATTTAGTTTTTTGGGGGTATGCCATCGACATCAACTATAGTTGGAAACGTGGATAATTTATGCAACGTTTCCAACTATCGTTGATGCCCTGGAATATCCAACTAACCAAACAGTGACTCCTTAATATCTTGGGCATAATGATATTTCCTTAATAAACATAACGCAAGTTTTTTTTTAGATTTGCTACTGGCACTTCCTCTTTTGATGCACAAAAAAATTGCTTAGAACAAGTATGTTTTATGCTTTACAGCTAAGGACAACAATAATGTACATATACAGCACTTTTTCTGAGAGAAATCAAATTCATTGTCATTGACTTTTTTCTTCTTGAAAAAAAAAACTAGGCATAGAAAATTTATCATGAGGTATGGCCATTCTTGTATATACGCTGATCATTTGTGTGACGTCCTCAGAGACAAGCAAAGGGCCACAACACTATATAGTCAACAGAGATGTCGCTGTAGTAATTACTTCCCCTGGAGGCATCGATGATTATCTAAAAAAAAACAAAAAAAAAACACGACAGTGCTCAAAAGTAGACAAAAACTGAATATTTCTGACTGTACATGTATATTGTAATGTCTTTTCAATTCTATAGTAAAAAGTTTTGAAAAAAACCCTAAAAGGTGGTCTTTGGCGTATGATATTTCATCTTTCAAACGAAAAGAACATAATTACTAATATTCGTGTAAAAAGGTCAATTACGCTATAGCCTAAATGTTCCTATTGGTATACATTACACTGCGATTAAAGAATGGAAAGTGAAATAACGACAAATGCATGATCAATCTCATAAATACTTGTCTATTCCATGTGTTAAATTGTATAAAATTCTGCGTGGATTGATTTTAAATACTGGTCAAAATTATTTATTCATCTTGAGGACACAATTTAAGGTCAGACTACACGTTCCTAAAAAATATATAACTTTTCCCAAGAATTTGTCATTAAAGTCTAGGTACTTAAACAAGTTTCCTCACAAAAAATTAGAGTACCTCACCAGGCATTTGGACAAGACACCATACAGTGCTATTTTTTACATATTCCATATGGGTAATCATCTGAATGGCCTATATCACAATTTTCGATGTACTTAAATTTAAAAACATTTTGAAAACAATGTAGAAATCAAACGACAATGACAAATCTGCATAATTAAGGTCTGTTGGTAAAGATTATTCTTTTTTTTTTCTTCTACTTCCTAGACGCCAACTTTGAAGCCTTATACTAGTAACTCACTCATTTCTCAATTGATTTTGCTCAAATTTTCAGAGGAACTAGAAGTTACTAAACTCTATCAGAATGCTGTCTAAAATTTAAAAAAGTCGCTTCCAGTTTTGAATTATTTCCCTTTAAACGAAAATTTATAGGCTTTCGTTTCAAGACAAAAGGCTCAGAGACGGCTAAAGCTGGAGTCAAAATTTTACTGATTTTAGGTAATAGAAGGATTGAAGTTGTGCACATCGGTTTTGTTTTTCGATTTCTCCATTCAAAATGGCGCTATATAGGGGTCAAAAATTAGAACGCTTAAAAGAGCCAAGAATTACTCATATTTTGCTTTTTATCTTCTAAACTAAAAATATTTTGTTAAAATATATAGAACATAATTTTGTGCAGAATTAGAAGATCTTTTAAAATATATCTCGGAAAAAGGGCTGACCCCTAAATTAAGGTATCTAGAGGGGCCAAAAGTTTTTTCCAGATATCTCAAAACGTATTAAGAATTTGTTATGCATCAAAGAAGCAAAGTTGTTGAAAATCTCTTGTAGAATCTACTGATATCATCAAAATACGTCCTGTGACGTCACTTCCGGCCAAAACCGGAAGTAGTCCGAAACTGCACATTTTTTTCCGTTTTTGACATGTTTTCGGGAAATATTTGTCACTGGAAGCATAAAACTTAATTTTCCGTCTGTCGACGTCACTTCCGGTCAAACAGGAAGTAGCAAAAAATGGCTTACTTTTGCAATTTTCAACATAGATTTGGAAGATTACAATCATTAGAGACGCCATTTCTCTTTTTTAAAAAAATAAAAGTTACTTCCGTTCAAACAGGACGGAAGACCTACTCGTTGCTTTGCAACGAGCTTTGCTCTAGTTTTTTATATCATACCAAGAAATACAAAAGACGTATTTGAGGAACATGTCGTAGGACCTTAATACCGTACCTCCGTGTTGTTATTCAGAGGGAGGTTGAGTTTATCGATGCTGTACCATTGGTTTCCCTGATCACCTGTCAGTTCCCAATGCGTCACTGTGTCATTTCCGGTCCTAGTCTGAATCTTCAGAGTTCCGGTCGTTGATCCGTACATGTGGTAGTACATGGTAAGACAGTATGTCTTATCTAAAAAGTAAACGCAGGAAAATTCCTCCATTGCTTCTGAATCATTTTTCTCAGGAATTTTATGTAGCAATTTGTTAAGATCTGATCTTTAAAATCAAGAAACAAGTTGCTGACCTTTAAAACCAGAAGTCTCTGTCGAGACTGTAGCTATACTTGATTGTATTTCTAATAACAGAAGAGAAAAGTAGCATTTTGACTTAAAACTTTACAAAGCGATAAATAGAATAATGATCCATGATCTCTTTTTGTGGCAAGATTGCAAGGAGTATACAACTGTAGAAGTAGCTTTTAATAGAATTTTACAGAATTTTCTATTTTACAATGAAGTTACCTTGGCAATATCAATCATCAAAATAAAAAAAAATGATAATTATGTATTCAGTGTACTCTTTTTACATGCCAAATTATATTATCATCAGACTAAAATTGTATTAGGAGTATAGCAGTTTGAAAGTATTTCACATAAATTTCTACTTTTATGACCATGGCAACACCGTTCATCGAAATTTTAAAACTGATACACAGAATTATGTATCTTAGTGTAGACCACTTGTGTGCCAAGTTAACTGAAATTAGACCAAAACTGTAGGAGGAGTAGCATTTTACATGTACTTCACAGAAATTATATTTATAGTAACCACGGCAACACCGTCCATCGAAATAACCAGAAGTCTCTGTCGAGACTGTAGCTCTACTAGTTTGTACTTATCAAAAACCATTGCAACATTTTATGTATCTTTGTGTAGTCTACTTGTGTGCCAACTTATTTTGAAATCAAACTAAAACTGTAGAAGGAATAACATTTTAAAGGAATTTCACAGAAAATTCTATTTTTAGTAACCATGGTAACACCGTTCATCAAAATCTAAAACCGATGCACTATTCTATGTATCTTAGTGTAGTCTACTTGTGTGCCAAGTTATACTGAAATCAGACCAACAATGTAGGAAGAGTAGCATTTTAAAGGAATTTCACAGAAAATTCTATTTTTAGTAACTTTCTATGTATCTTAGTGTAGTCTACTTGTGTGCCAAGTTATATTGAAATCAGACTAAAATTGTAGGAGGAGTAGCGTTTTGAAAAATTGTTTACAGACGGACGGACGCCGGACGCATTACTATCGCATAAGCTCTTCTGGTCTCTGACCAGTAGAGCTAAAAATCAGAAGTCTCTGTCGAGACTGTAGTTCTACTGGTTTGTACTTTTAATAACGGAAGAGAAAAGTAGCATTTGAGACTAATATAACTTTACAAAAGCAATAAAAAGAATAATGATCCTTGATTAAGTCACTTTTTGTGGCAAGATTGCAATAAGACTACAACTGTAGGAGTAGCTTTTAATAAAATTTTACAGAATTTTCAATTTTAGTTACCATGGCAACATCAATCATCAAAATCAAAAACATAAATTTGATGATTATGTATCTCAGTGTAGTCTACTTGCATGCCAAATTATATTACAACCATACTAAAACTGTAGGAGTAGCATTTTGAAAGTATTTCACATAAATTTCTATTTTTAGTAACCAAAGCAACATTGTTTATCGAAATCTAAAACCCATAAAAAGAATTATGTATCTAAGTGTAGTCTACTTCTGTGATAAGTTATATTGAAATCAGACCAAAACTGTAGGAGGAGTAGCATTTTAAAAGTATTTCACAGAAATTTCTATTTTTAGTAACCACGGCAACACCTTTCATTGGAATCAAAAACTGATATACAGAATAATGTATTTAAGTGTAGTCTACTTGTGTGCCAAGTTATATTGAAATCAGACCAAAACTGTAGGAGGAGTAGCATTTTAAAAGTATTTCACAGAAATTTCTATTTTTAGTAACCACGGCAACACCGTTCATCGAATTCAAAAACTGATACAGAGAATTAATTATCTTAGTGTAGTTTACTTGTGTGCGAACTTATATTGAAATCAGACCAAAACTGTTGGAGGAATATCATTTTAAAAGTATTTCACAGAAATTTCTATTTTTGGTAACCACGGCAACACCGTTCATCGAAATCAAAAACCGATACACAGAATTATGTATCTTTGTGTAGTTTACTTGTGTGCCAATTTATATTGAAATCAGACCAAAACTGTAGGAGGAGTAGCATTTTAAAAGTATTTCACAGAAATTTTTATTTTTAGTAACAATGGCAACATCGTTCAACGAAATCAAAAACCAAAACACAGAATTATGTATCTTAGTGTTGTCTACTTGTGTGCCAAGTTATATTGAAATCAGACCATAGGAGGAGTAGCATTTTGAAAAATTGTTTACAGACAGACGGACAGACAGACAGACAGACGGACGGACGCCGGACGCATTACTATCGCATAAGCTCTTCTGGTCTCTGACCAGTAGAGCTAAAAAAAACTTTAAAAAGAATTATGTATCTTAATGTAGTCTACTTGTGTGTCAAGTTACAATATAATGAAATCAGATCAAACAAGCTAATTCAGAGAATTTGTGTCCCCCGCTTCAGGGAAAAGTAAAACATGCGCAGTTCGGGGGAGGGGGGAGGGAGAGTCGGATCCCCTTCACTAAATTTGTAGAATTATTAAATGTATACTTGCATGTATACTGAAGCAAATAAAATATACCATTATGGATATAAAGATTGAATTGCTTATTCTTCATTATGCATGCGTATAGAAGATTCTTTTTATATGGAATATTTATCACACTGTAATGATGATTTTATGAGTTTGTACAAGCCGTAACTAGTAAATTTTTCATTTTGCGTGCTGAATACTATTATTTATTAAAAAAAAAGCATTTCTTTAAAAAAAAAGTGTTCCGTCCGAGAATTGACCTCGGGATCTCTCACACGGGAAGCGAGAAACATACCACTAGACCACGGAATCGCTTTACATGGAGTCAAGTATCTGCAGAAGTGAAGTCACGTACATGTATATATTCATGTTCGGTAATGTCAAAATTTTACACAATCCATTGTGTTTGATTTATTTAGCCTTTATTAAACAGTTCTAATAGTTGTAATGAAAGAAAAAGCAAGCTCACATACCCCACGCTCCCCCAAAACTCAAAGTGCTGAAAATCCCGGAAAAATGAAAAAATCGGAATTTCCCGGTAATATGCACATCTACACATTGTGTCCTAAATATCTGCCAAGTCTGACGAAATTCTGTGCAGCGGTTTATGAGGGGTCGCACTGACAAAATGTTCATCTGTATATAAAAGGTATGGCCAAAAATCTAATTTGAAAAGTGCCAAAATTCCCAGAAAAAAATTAAGGAATCGGAATTTCCTGGTAATATGCACATCTACACACTGTGTCCTAAATATCTACAAAGTTTGACGAAATTCTGTGCAGCGGTTTATGAGAAGTTGCGCTGACAAAATCTTCATCTCTATATTCAAGGTATGGCCAAAAATCTAAGTTGAAAAGTGTGAAAATTAAACTCTAAGAAAAAATAAAGGAATCGGAATTTCCTGGTAATATGCACATCTACACATTGTGTCCTAAATACCTGCAAAGTTTGACGAAATTCTGTGCAGCGGTTTATGAGGAGTTGCGCTGACAAAAAATAAAAGAAAGGACTGACTGACTGACTGACTGATGGGTCAAAAACACGCAATAATTCTCCTTATGCCCCTGTGCTAAAAATAGCGACATCTAATACTATAAATACTAATAAAATAAACGGGGCGGTGCACTTTGAGAGGGATGAGAGGTCCTAGGGAGTTTTGGTATAAAATTACATTGCATAAGCTCAAAATCTTCTTAAAATATCGCCCGGAAATGATAGTGTTACACACAGACAAAATTTATAAATTTACGACCTTGAACTTTTGACCTCAAAATCAAAAGGGGTCTTCTTTAGTCCATAGGGAGTTGCTATGTAAAATTTCATTGCAATAGCTCAATTGGTTCTAGAGATATCGTGTGGAAACGAAAGTGTTAAAGACAGACAGAAGACGGACGGACGGACGGACAAACCCAAATTAATATCCCCCACTTTTCAAGCGGGGGACAAAAACTGTATGAGAAGTAGCATTTGAAATGTATTTCACAGAAATTTCTATTTTTAGTAACCACGGCAACACCGTTCATCGAAATCAAAAACCAATAAACAGAATTATGTACCTTAGTGCAGTCTACCTGTGTGCCAAGTTATATTGAAATCAGACCAAAACTGTAGGAGGAGTAGCATTTTAAAAGTATTGCACAGAAATTTTTATTTTTAGTCACCACTGCAACACCGTTCATCGAAATCAAAAACCGATATACAGAATTATGAATCTTAATATAGTCTACTTAGTGCCAATTTATATTGAAGTCAGACCAAAACTGTCCACTTGTGTGCCAAGTGAACTGAAATTAAACCAAAACTGTCTATACTAGGAGGAGTAGCATTTTACATGTATTTTACAGAAATTATATTTTTAGTGTCCATGGCAACACCTTCCATCGAAATATAAAATCAAAGTACAGAGAGCCGGGCTCATTTACAGAGTAGAATGAATTTCTTACATAAAGCATACGTTTATATTGTATTAACAGATAAATAACAAGAATATCAGATTAAAAATTCCGATGAAAAAATTATTTTAAAACTATCAATATAAATATAAGACACTGACAGTGAGTTTTCGATCCTAATACCACGGTCCGATTTCGTCAGAATCAGAATTAATCTGGTACCGCAGCTGAATGTTAACAAACAGGCCAGTCTGGTTCCCTCTCCTGCTTTTCCTCGTATGTGTAGAGAGCTACGATAACTCTGATTATCACAAATTCTTACGCTAATGAACTATCATGTTCTTTGACTTAAGACTGAAGTTTTCAAAGTCATTTACTACTAATGTTTATTTATTTAGATAAAACTTCGATTTATTTCGTTGCTTTCCCATATGAAAAAATACTATTAGAATTCAATCGGAGTATTCAGTCGACTACTAGCTGACGGTCAACTGACCGTCAATTGATTAATAATAATAATTTGTAAAAACCTATGATAGAATTATACACATTTAACACCATACAATTTCTAAACAAATTTCTTTTTAGAACATTGACTTTTAAAACAAAAGATAATTATTTTTGAGAATGTGCACCTTTAACATGAAACAGTTTAATACTATAAGGGTTATGTCTCCTACTGAAACTCGATAATCCTAAGCTTTATTGCAAGAAAAATGTGACTTTATTTTGTGCGAAAACCCATGTGAGTTTAAAAAGTTTGTTGAGCTGTATACTTACAATAGCATATGGGATATTTCACACGCTGAATCATTACAAAGACAATAGTGTTTCAAAACAAAATTCCCATCTTCTACAGAAAACTCACATGTACTGATTCAAATCTTGGTTGTTGTAATTATGGTATAACAAACCCGATCTAAGTTAAAGTAATTTTGAACCCAACATAAATGTAACGTGGAAGAAATTTTCTAACAAGTCTGAGTGTTCAACTATTGGTCAACTCTTGTTTTGCATGAAATTTCAAAGTATAAGAATTCAATTAATGGTCAACTGGCCGTTTTATGCAGATCAGTTGAGCGCTTTTCAGAAAAGAATTCAACTCCAAGTGGTCAACTGTTTTCGCATTATCATTTGACGACTAGTTGACGGTTAACTACACATTTTCGTATGGGTTATTCCTGTTTTGAACAGGATGACATAAGCCGGCAATTGCTCTTTGAGCAATAAGCCCGGCTTAAAAAAAGCTATACATAGAATTATATATCTTAGTGTAGTCAACTTGTGTGCCAAGTTATACTGAAATCAGACCAACAATGTAGGAAGAGTAGCATTTTAAAAGTATTTCACAGAAATTTCTATTTTTAGTAACCACAGTAATACCGTCATCGAATTCAAAAAACCGATACACAGAATTATGTATCTTAGTGTATTCTACTTGTGTGCCAAGTTATATTGAAATCAGACCAAAACTGCAGGAGGAGTAGCATTTTGAAAAACTGTTTACATCTCGGAAGTCCATGCATGGTGAGGGTTCTCTATCGTGCCAACGCCTACAGCGACGCGGGACCTACGTTTTAAGGACATAGGCAACGTACCTTACCTACTGATAACTTTTCAAGATATTCTTAATTTAAGATTATAGTGCCATCAGATGTTCATAGACGAAAATTCAGCATGCATTACCAGGGTTTTTTGGAAGATATCAAATTATGACATTTTTCGCATTATTCAAAGAAAAATATACAACCAGAAGTCTCTGTCGAGACTGAAGCTCTACTGGTTTGTACCTATAGCAAAGGAAGAGAAAAATAGGCTAATTGTATTCGGCGCGTCGGCGCGCTCGCGCAACATATTTTGTTAATAATAAAATTTATCGCTTATTCTACTTTATTGACATCGGGCTCGACATTCAACGCACTATTCCTCTTGAAAAATGGCTGAAGGAGCCGCCTCGTGGTAAGTTTTGTTTTTGTATCCTTGTATGTATCGTAGGTTCGAATTATAGTTTACTAGGTTCATCTATATAAAATTATAATAAATTATAAAATTGTTCTTATGAACAATGGGAAGTCTGATGAGAAATATTTAGTGATGTTCAATACTTCAGCTTCATTACGTTTTAACTAGAATTTAATTCCTCGACACCACGTGCAGAATTTTATTAAACATGTAACTTCAAAGCTGTTAGTTATACCTGATAAGAGTTTTGAAAGAAGTTTGGCCTGACGTTTGTCCTTTTCAAACATACTTGAAGTAGATGCAGATCTGTAGCGTTATGGATTTATATATTTGACTAAAATTGTCTTTGACCAAAACGCTACAGATTCCGTAATGCTAGTAAGGTGCAATTTACGGCGTAATATTTTTGCGCAGTTTTGGGGAGAATTTCTCAACTTTCCAGCATTAGTCAATTAACTGCTTTTTACTCTCTAATTCTAGGCACATTATTGAACTATTAATCTGTATATTTTATCCATCTACTTAACCTGTATAGTCGTCTCTACAAGTGATAACCTCACTTGATTAAAATGATTTGTTAGATTGCTGAAAATCCACTTTAAGCAAGTTTATTGCCTGTAGAGACAACTATAATTGATTGGAAGGTGAATAAAATATACATATTGGATACAGAATGTGTCTATAATTAGGAAGTAAAAGGTAGTTGATTGACCAGTGCTAGAAAGTGGAGAAATTCTCCCCAAAAGTGCTCAAAAAATATTGCTCTGTTAATTGCACCTTTTTGCATTACAGGTTCTGTTATGGTCAAAGACAAATATATAAACCATAACGCTACAGATCTGCAGCTAACTTTTATGCAGCATACAGTATGTACAAGGTTCTCACCTTGTGTCTTACTAACCTGAGAAAAGATACAATGCAATGACCAAAATGGTATACTGGTATATAAAAAGAACATGCATATATAATATGCTAGTAAGAAAACTAAATGAATTACATATTATTTTAGGATAGATTTGGTAAGTATTGTTGTATTTGATATGTTTATATTATTTCTTGTTCCTTTTTCTTGTTCAAGTTTATAAATTATTGTTTTTGTTTTCTGGAGAGTAGTCCAAAATATTGACACTTATGTCACATTTTATCCAAATTTTAATTGAAATAATTCATTTACATAGAAAAATTCTCAGATTTATGGAATTAAGTGATAAGATTAATGATGAAATTACTGAAATCCATTCAATTAATTTTATAAGAAATAATCATCAAACTTGCCATTGATAAAAAAGTACATATTTTGAAAATTTTGTTTATTCATCCTACTACTATCTAAATGACACTTTTAATGTTGAATCTGAGGATTATGAAAAAAAAGTTGGAAAAAAATTGATTAAATTATCATTATAATTATTTCAGTAGAGAAAGACTGGAGTATTATGAACAAATAATATGTAATCAATGCAAGTCCTAAATATTACCTTGACTTAAAACTTGGTATTCTTTATTTGTATTATATAACATGCTATTTAATATTTCAGTGTGACGACAGCGATTCAGAGGAGAGTAGCCATGCTACCCTTTTTGTAAGTTTTTAGATTTGCCTACTTAAAACTTCTCAATTGTATATAAATCTGTTTATGATTATTACCACAATAATAAGAGTAAATGATATTAAGTAGACATGTATTTATGGAACATGTATACATGTAAGTAATTATAATGATCATATTTCAGAATGCAGATGTTTCCAGGAAAGAAAATGTAGCATCCAGTCCTGACAGTCTAGACCTACCAGACCCAGCTTATGATGCAGAAGAGTAATTTCATATATATATTTTTTTTTTTAATTATTCCAATGCTACGAGTTAAACTCTAAGCATCTTTAATATAGCCAAGTTTGTGAATCATATATATTTGTAAATAGTCAGAATTTTATCATAATCAGCATTTTAGGTCATCTGAACTGAAAACTTAAGTGAGCTTTTCTCTCTGATCATTTTTTTTCTGGCGTACATCTGTCTGTCTGTCAATTTTTGTGTGTACAAATTTTCATTGAGTTTTCTCAGCAACTACTCTTCACAGGTGCTTGAAATTTCATCATAGGCTTTGTTTGGCATGCCATATGGTAGGATTATTTCTGTGCAAATCTGATGTCAATTCCTGTTTATCTGTGTGTCTGTCAACTGTTTTACTCAAGTGAAAATAATCATAGTTTGAACAATATTTCTTTATAAACTTATCTCGTTTATTCATACTAGACATGTATTCACATCAGAGCGATGTTATCTTCTTCTTCAAAAGAAAAATTGATCAGAATAGCTGTAGATTATGTGAAAGAATTCTCAAGTAGGATAGATTCAAGTTTGTCAAAATATACATCTTCAAGGGCAGGTAGGGTTGGGCTCCATTTGGCGTCCAAATTAACATTTAAAAATTTCAAATGTAATGATAGATGGTATAACTTATATGCAAGCATCTAGACTAATTGTTGATTTCTTAGGCTTATTGTTTAGTTTATAGTCTCTGTAAAATTGTTTGGGGCTGAACAAGGGGTTCAAAGGTTATATACTGTGGTAGATAAACAATTTTACAAGATCTTCTTCAGAACTGCAATGCTTAATACCTC
This sequence comes from Saccostrea cuccullata, assembly GCF_032062105.1. Taxonomy (NCBI): domain Eukaryota; kingdom Metazoa; phylum Mollusca; class Bivalvia; order Ostreida; family Ostreidae; genus Saccostrea; species Saccostrea cuccullata. The sequence continues at coordinate 63,939 of NW_026941129.1, forward strand.
AAAATGTTATATGACTGTGATATCATCCAAATACAAAATAGGCTCAATATATAACATAAAAATATCTTCATAAAAATATTGAAAATCTTTTTAAGGATTCATTTACCAAAATCTAATTAGACTTAGATGTGAAATCCTCCCTCATACTCTCTACACTAACATTTAACATCCCATAGAGGGTCACGTCAGAGGTCAAATTCTGAAAATCTATAGACTTATTAGCTTCAGTAAATATAAAAATGATTTTGCAGGCAACAATTTGATTGGTTGATAGAATTTGACCCCTGACGTGACCCACAATGGGATGTTGTTAGATGTTAGTGTAGCTAGTGTGCAAATGGATCTGCGTCTAATTTTAAGAAGACTGCCTTTACTACATTGTGTACATATTTTGTATACGACTCCATAAAACCTATTTGAGTATTTCTTTTGTTGCTCAGGTGAGTGATGTGGCTCATTGGACATTTGTTTTACTAGCTACCTTAATTTCTAAAATAATAATGAAATGTTGAAGAATTTCATTCCTTTTTTCAATACTTGCAGTTGTATAATGTATTTTTCAATTTTTTTTTACATCATTTATATTTTTTTCAAGGGATGACCTACCTAAACTGGTAAAACGCAAGTTAAAGAAAACAGGAGTGAAAGAGAGTCCTAACGAAAAAAAATGGAAAGAAAAAACAGGAGGAGAATTTGTTGGGAGTGCAAAAAGGATCATTTGTCTGGATGAAGAGGGTGATGTCAGAGAGTTTTCAGAGGAAACAGCAGAAACTGAAGTTGAGACCATTAGTCTTGATGAATATGATAAAGAGCAAACTGTTGGAGAGATTTCTGATATATATGGGCCTTTGTCATCTGATGAAGAAGAAAATGTAACAGAATTCTTTAAAGACTTTCCAATTTTCTCAAGAAAAATTGGTGGATATGGAGCTGCAGAAATCATCGATGTTCTGATGAAAGTAGACAACTATACTCAATATGTATGTCCAACTGTTCCTTTACAGTGTGAAGAGAATGCCACTTTCTTTTGATCAGTTGATACTGATAAACTGAGAAAATTTTCAGATCTGACTGTGGATGACAATGGGCTCTGGAAAAGGCCATCAGGATCAAATTTGTATCTTACAAAGACAGAACGAGGTTATAAGTCCAGCAGACAAATTACTCAATCATATGATTTTCAGCTCAGGAAAAGCTACTATGTCCATGCTGGGACTCCAGATTTCCACAAAATTGTCTACACTATAAGAAACTCAGAAGTACACAACCTCAGACATGCAATTATACAGTATTATTTCCAAGATGGAAAAGTTGTTCCTGTCTTAAAAAATGTTCCACATGGAAATTCTAAGAAAGAAAATCCTTTCATTAGAACAAAACCAAGTGCAATTGCAGAAATGAAGAACAAATCTGTTTATATGCAGCCCAAGAAAGTTGTTGCAGATGTGTTCAATGAGAAAGGAGGATCGTTGAACTTCAAATCACCATCAGATATACCTAGAGACAGAACTCAAATTTACAACATTAACAGAAGCAACCCTAGAAAATACCAGACTGGTGGAAAATGTACTACTAATTTTGATGCCATTATCAAGATGTCTGTTGAGGGCAATTTTGCTCGAAGTTTTGAAATGAAAGAAAATGGTCATGCCAGGTGCTTCCTTGCAACAGATCAGCAACTCCTTGGTGTGAAAAAATTTTGCTGCAGTTCAGATTCCATTTTAGGCATAGATCAAACATTTGATCTTGGAGGATTTTACCTTACATGTACCACTTACAGACACCCTATGTTTGTCATCAGAGATAGTGGCAGACACCCTCTTTTACTCGGTCCATGTATGATGCATCTTAAACGAGAAACCAGTGACTATGAATACTTCGGCAAAACACTCTCTGGATATATTAAAGATGACGTTGTAAATGTATGGGGATCAGATGGAGAAAAAGCCCTCATAAATGGCCTTCAAAAAAGTAACGCTTTTCAAGGAATCCATCTAATTTGTGAGATACATGCCCGAGAAAACTGTGAAAGAAAGCTTAAGTCATTAAACTTTAAAGAACCTCACATAAATTTATTTTTGAATGAGATATATGGACAGCAGCATGGGAACAAACGCATTGGAGGGCTCATTGACTGTGAAACAGAGGCTGATTTTGATTCATCCCTCATCAATTTGGGCAGGAAGTGGGATGCAATTGAAGTTACCGAAACTGGAAGAAAACCCCCTGAGTTTTTTACTTGGTTCAAGAAATTCAAAGCCGAAGAGTGTAAAAGAAACCTTTTAAAACCAATCAGAACAGCAGCAGGGCTAGGATTTCCTCCTATAAGATATACAAACAACAACAACGAGGCAATTAATAGTGTGCTGAAGCGTGAAGTTGACTATAAAAAACAGTCCTGGGAGAACATGGCGGTGTCTCTGCAAAACATTATCCACACTCAGTATCAAGAATTGGAGAAAGGAGTGTTCAATGTTGGGGAATATAGGCTGCATAAGGATTATAATCATCTCTCCGTATCAACACTTAACTGGTCTCAGTTAAACAAAGACCAAAAACAGGACAAGCTTGCCAAAGTATTCAGGTATAATGCAGAAGTTACTGAATTGCCAACTCACCATATACCTTCAGTCCTTTCCGAAACATACAATTCCCTGACTGGTACGATCTACAAAGCTCATGAACTAAGAGATGTCTGGAGAAAAGCAGGTCTTCTTGCAGGAGACAAGTCCATATTCACTAAACTTTCATCAAACAAAACATGTATAGACTGTAGTGAAAATGTGTACATTGTAGAGGGAAATGAAGAAATGGATTGGTTTACATGTACTTGCACTGGGAGTCACAAATGTCAGAACTTTGATAAGTTTGGAGTATTCTGTGAACACACTATTGCAGCAAGTGAATTCCGGGGATCTTTGCAAAAGTATATACAAGAAATTAAAAAGTGTTCTGAAAAAGTGTCTCTTGATGCCCTGCTTGAGAAACATACCAAGAAATCTGGGAAAAAAGGGTCCAGAAAGGGAAAAAATGATCCCCATACCAGACCTGTGATTACATCATCAGTGCCACTTTTCACTGAACCTTTCCACAATGAGGATGAATTTGAAGTAAATTTCCTAAAAGATGAAAAAAGAGCCAAAAGATGTGCTGCATGTGGTGTAGATTTTCCAAAATCTGTAGTAGTTCAACCATTTGATCTTGTAATGCAGCATCCAGAGCGATACCTATATCCGCAGAAAAACCAAGGTGAAACTGAATGGGTGTACACAGCTCAAAAAAAGAGAGCCACATTCTATCACTGTGCGCCAGAGTGCATTCTAAAGCGACATCCCCATTTCACAATTGATAAAATAAAGATTCCTGAAAATGTTAGATCTAAACTGAAGCCATGCCACATAAAAATGCTCCAGTCTCATTTTAACATGGATTTGTAAGGCACTGTAATCAACTAAAAATTTTGTTCTGTATATAACGTTCTGATTTACTTTTAATTGAAAATGCTTTTCTTTGTTATAGAATTCTTGTTTTATTACTAATTCAGAAGGACACAAGATTGATATTTTTTACTCTTGCAGTTTTATTTCTTGTGACAAGACTGTCTTTGGGAATGGTTACTATGAACTAAGAATCTAGTCAATCTGATGTAAACTTTATGTTGCTCAAAACAAAGTTATGTTTGTATTTTTTGTTCTCTTTGTTTGGATAAGATTTTTGTGCTTTTTTTCTTTTTTGGCAATGTTTGGTTTATCATAAATAAAAGAGAAAGTTTAAATGCTTGTGGGTTTTTTTTTTATTCTTGGTCTGTAATTAATAATACACTGGTTTTATCAATTTTCATTGGCATCAATTTTTGTGCTATCAGCAAATGATTCAGTATTTAGATCATCATAAAACTTTTGATATGCTTCTTACTTTAACGAACATCTAATTCTACTTTAATTTTCACTCTGCAAAACACAAAAATTAATGTTAAAGGAATGTTGATGGAACCCAATGTACATGTATTTTGATATTGGGAATTTTAATGACAGAGATGAGTGGTTGAGAAGACTACAATACAGGAGAGGACAAATAGATCTCTAAGGCACTTTTCCAAGGGCAAGTACATATAGTAAAAATTCACTTGCCCTACCTAATTTGTTGCCCTACCATAAATAATACTGTAGTTATAAATATTTCAAAATAGGAAGACAAATACTAAGTAGATCATGTAGGCCCATATGCCCAGCTGTAACTAAAGCCCCCCCCCCCCTTCTTCAAATAAAGACGGTAATTTTAGTAATAGAATTATCTATAATATGTAACAAGGAATCTTTGTCAAACATAGATACCAATGTATTGCAGCTTATTGTCCTAATAATTAAGTCTCTTAAAAGGAGGTTAAACTCAACAGTCTAGGGTCTTTCTGTAACACCAGTAAACTTTTGTCTTACATAAAGAAAATTTATAAAAACCAAAGCACTAAATATTTTTTAAATGCTATTAATGTTTGGAGATATATATATATAGAGAGAGAGAGAGAGAGAGAAATCGAAAGTAGGTAAATATTTATGGATCCACCTAACAAAAAAATACAATCGGGTTCGGGCTGTCGACTTGAGTATAAGCGATAATGCTTAAATAAAGAAAATCCAGGTCATCTGAGTGTTTTAATACAGGGAGAAAATACTTTTGTGATATTGGGACGAGATTGACGCGCTGGTGCGCCGACGCGCCGAATACAATTAGCCGAAAAATACTTAAGCAGTTGGGAATTGAAACTTTATAACAGCAAAAAATAGAATAATGATCCTTGATTAAGTCTTTCTATGTTCTTAGTGTAGTCTACTTGCATGCTACATTATATTATAATCAGACTAAAACCGTATTTGAGTGGTATTTTGAAAGTATTAAACAGAAATTTCTATTTTTAGTAACCAAAGGCAATGATATTCATCGAAGTCTAAAACTGATACACAGAATTGTGTATCTTAGTGTAGTCTACTTGTGTGCAAACCTACATTGAAATCAGTCCAAAACTGTAGGAGACGTAGCATTTTAAAAGAATTTCACAGAAATTTCTATTTTTAGCAACCACGGCAACACTGTTCATCGAAATCAAAAACCGATACACAGAATTGTGTATCTTAGTTAAGTCTATTAAGTATTTGTGTGCCAAGTTATATTGAAATCAGTCCAAAACTGTAGGAGGAGTAGCATTTTGAAAGAATTTCACGGAAATTTCTATTCTTAGTAACCACGGCAACACCGTTTATCGAAATCAAAAACCGATATACAGAATTATGTATCTTAGTGTAGTCTACTTGTGTGCCAAGTTATATTGAAATCAGTCCAAACTGTAGGAGAAGTAGCATTTTGAAAGAATTTCACAGAAATTTCTATTTTTAGTAAGCATGGCAACACTGTTCATCGAAATCAAAAACCGATACATAGAATTATGTATCTTAGTGTAGTCTACTTGTGTGCCAAGTTATATTGAAATTAGACCAAAACTGTAGGAGGAGTAGCATTTTGAAAGAATTTCACAGAAATTTCTATTTTTAGTAACCAGGGCAACACCGTTCATCGAAATCAAAAAACCGATATACAGAATTATGTGTCTTAGTGTAGTCTACTTGTGTGCCAAGTTATACTGAAATTAGACCAAAACTGTAGGAGGAGTAGCATTTTGAAAAATTGTTTACAGACAGACAGACAGACGGACGGACGGACGCCGGACGCATTACTATCGCATTTATAAGCTCTTCTGGTCTCTGACCAGTAGAGCTAAAAATTACAAAACATAAATTCCAGATTTTTTCCCCATCAAATTGGTTTTAGAAGAGGTGTATAAATCCATATATAGACATTTAAGGTAGGACACAATAGATAGGCCAAATTTTTCCTCAAATTCAATTTTTCTGAAACTTTGATATTTTGTTCTAGGACACTAAATCTCTCTTAATACATAATATGAAAGAAATTCATCCGCACATATTTTGCCCACATTGTCTGAAATATGGCCTATCAGACCCCTGTAGGACTTGACAATGAGCCTTATTTTAGAATCATTAATTGATCTATTGCAAGTTTGTGTTATAATTTTGATCAATATAACCTTTTTGTTACTTTAACTTAGTAAGTCATATTGATACTGGACGATTTGAGAAAAATGTTAAGTAAAAATAGAACATACATAGCGTCGGAATTGAAAATGCACATGTAAATATCCTACACTTAAAGTTTTCCAAAGAAAAAATGTATAATTCAATTTTTGCAAAAAATTAACAGAATGGTTAAAATGGGTCCCAGAAAAAAATATGTAAAAATAAAGAAAATTGAACCGGTGGTTTCTGATGTTTTGGCGATTAAAAAAATTCAAATGGCAAAAAAAAATACAAGATTCAGTAGATGACGTCACAATATTTGACCTTTGACCTCTTGATATGACCTTGACCTTTAGAGTACACAAAGAACAGAGACACCTTATATCTGTGTCCAAATATAAGCCCTCTACTTTTTATTGAACAAAAGTTACACTGCATTTTATATCAGACTGTTACATGCTTGTTTATTGCACTTAGATAGCGTAAACACATTCCAAAATGTAAAGTCCCAAGTGACCAACATATAGGATTCTCTGATTTTTTCACAAAATATGACGCAATCATGACAAAACTTGTTATTTTTCTTACAGGGGTCATTCATTGTTGTCAATGTAGTAATATTATTCTTTTTTTTCTCCAGTATTTTTTAAGAAATTAGTAAAAATAGAATCCAAGGGTGTTTTGTACTACCTTAAAGTATGGCACACTGGTCCTTCATTTAGTGGAACTCTTCAACTCCAGGGAAGAACCCAATAATGTTCAAACTACGTTGTGTATGATTTAAGGTCATATACGAAAGACCCATGACTTTCACCTCTAATGCCGAGCGCTTAGCGAAGGAACAGTCTCTACCTTGTTTACGTCTTACGTTTGACGCGGCGCCGAGAATCGAACCCGGGCCTCCCGATTACGAAGCGTTATGGCTATGGATAATGTTTAAAAGATAGTTTTGGTAAAAGAGGGGCTCAAATTCCAAAGTTTAGGTCACGAGGTCAAATTGCATGGCACCCAAAGAGAGGTCTTGTCACAAGGAATACACCTGTGGAATATATGATCCATCCATTATGTTATGGACAAAGTTAACGTTTTTGCAGACGAACATATAAACATGCAAACAGACAGACGGACAAAACCTATATATCACCGAATTTTCGATTACGGGAACATAAAGAATAAAGACTAATATTATTTTATGCTTGTGCTCTATTGCATATGTGTCTCGATCAAAACATACATGCCATGTACCTTCAAACACTCTATTGCTGACCAGTTTGGCGTAGTCTCCGGTGACTCGAGGTGACGATGTTTCTATGTACTTGTAGTAGGTACCGGCTTTAGCGCCATCAGGACCGGTGTTAACAGAACCAGTCGGTCCCTGTAAATTGGAGGACAAATATCAACTATAATCGTATACATGTATATGTACTAACAAGGCGCACCGAAAGTATTCAGTGGAGTTTCATTTATGCGGACGCTTTGTTCCTAGTCAATTTATCCCGATATGTGAAGCGTCTGGATACCTAAATTACCAGTTAAATAAGACAAAATAACATTAAACAAGATGTGTTTGTGAAACACTATGCGCCCGGCGGCAAACAAATTTCAAAGAAACTATTTTTAGCATATAGGTCACTTTGAAGGTCATGGTCATTGACCTTGGTATCATTTGAAAGAAATCGATTTGTTAAATACGCATACCAAATATACGCATACCAAATATGAAGTCTCTATCTCTCATGTTAGAAGTTAAAAGTTATGGTGAAGGTTCAAAAAACTATTTTTAGCATATAGGTCACAGTCAAGGTCACAAAGTCATTGACCTTGGTGACATTTGAAAGAGCTTTATTAGTGGAATACAGTGTATGCATACCAAATATGAAGTCTCTACCTTTCATGGTTAAAAAGTTATGGCGAAGGATAAAGTTTGCAGACAGACAGACAAACAGTCGGACGGGACAAAAAAAAATATACGTCCCGGATCTATCGATACGGGCGCATACAAATTCCGTTCCGACGAAAAATCGTCCGAATACTGAAGCGCCATGATATCTGAAGGTCCACTGTATTTAAACCCTTAGGTTTTGTGTACACATGACCGTGGGAAGCGAGGGAGCGGCACTGGGCTCCGTGTCCTCAATAATCTTGCCGATATAAAGTTAAATGTGTACTATAGATAACATACAGTATACTTTAGAAAATACATAGTAATACTATAGAAAAGACTGCTGCCATATGCTTGTGTTCCCTTAATCAAAACGTCTGATGACTTCTTTTTTTTTATTTTGCTTGTTAAAGAATATTTCAATTGGTAGCTCCAACTGATATATATGGCTCCCCCCACCCCTTAGATAAAATTGTTTTGTAACTTAACTTAAAAAATTACAACATAATAAGGTACTAGTTTACATGTTGAACATTTTGCATCCGACTCCCCTTATATTAATAAATTCATAATTTACAACATGATGAAATTTCAACATTCTTCAGATGATTATTTACCAATTTCCTCATCCAGTTGAAAATATCATCTGTTGCCTCTGTCAGAAAACACGATGGTTCTGGAGCTATCTCAAAGTCACACAGATCTAGAAATTGACAAAGAAGTATAAAGTTCTCTTAAAATATTGATGAAACATCCATTACAATCGGATCGATTGATTTTATGTTGTTTAACAATTTTCACTTATATGTAGACGTCAGCACTCGCCGATGGAAAGCTACAAATTTTGTCCTTTATTCGGTACTCAAGGCGATCGAGCACTGTGGAACTTTTTCGTGCCAGTACCTACTGCGATACGGGACCTCGCTTTATACGCTCTCACCCGATTGGCGAAGGATCGGTCTCAACGTCCCCCAGTGGGATTCGACGGTTTGGACCTCGAACGTAAAGATTGATTAATTGATTGTATACTGTTTAACGTCCCTCTTCAGAATATTTCACTGATATGGAGACGTCACCATTGCCGGTGAAGGGCTGCAAATTTAGGCCTTTGCTCGGCACTTAGGGCCTTTGAGCAGGGAGGGATCTTTATCGTGCCAGACCTGCTGTGACACGTGGCCTCGGTTTATACCGTCTCATCCGAAGGACCGCCCCGTTTAGTCGCCTTTTTCGACAAGCAAGGGGTACTGAGGACCTATTCTAACCCGGATCCCCACGGGGACGTAAGGATTTCAATCCTTACCTCGCGACTTCGGAACAGCCTCTCTTACCTGTGCCCCACGCGGGCGATCATATATAATCGGGAACTACAACCTAAACTCTATACATGTAATATATTTATAAAGCTTTACTACATTAAAAGGTCCAGTATGAGAAGAAACTCATGAAATTAGGGAAATAAAAATCCTAGCTGTGACCAAATTGTGTTTGCCATACAATCATGTAATAATTAAGGTAGGATTACCCTGTCAACAAGTTTTAGTTATATGTGTATGCTACATTGTATTATCTTTGTAGGTCCAAATTTGAAGCAAGTTATGGCGGATCTTGCTGTAAGGGTTTTAATTTATTTTTGGGTGGGGGTCTCGATCCCTTCTGGGTTTTTTTCAGGGTACTAGAAGAAAAAAAACATGTATATTATTATAGAATTAAACTATAATATAAGCAAAGAAAATATAACCTGGCTTCTCCGTCTTCCATTTTTTTCTAAGTGTACGATTTCGGTACGGAATCCCCCCCCCCCTCCTTCGGAAACTATTTCCTCTATTAGATGTTAATGTAGTCCTTGCATAGTTACTAATTGTGAAGGGTATGTGAGCATGTACGTACCATACACATGTAGGTCGCCATTTTTTCCACTGTTTTATCTATGGGTAACTTATACGGTAACTACCACATAAATTATAAAGTTAGGATGATATCTTATTAATGATTAATATATGAAAAAACATGTGTATTTGTGTAATAGATTTTGTCCGTGATCTTCATTCTAAATGTGGAAATCTACCAGCATATTTGAGTTCATCTCATAATATGCGTCGTTATCTAAGCTCTATATATCCTTTGATTATATGTCATCATTCACCTCCTTTTTGTGAAAAATTAATAAATGAGATAAGCCGGAATTTATTTATCCATCCATGCAGTGTCAGTACGTAGTTACTAGGTTTACGGGTTATCTCCCCTTTTCTATGCATCAATGAAAGTGAAAGGTGGGTGATGAAAGTATCCGATTTATTTTTCTGTATTATGAAATATTTTTTAATAATTTCCAGTTTTTAAAGTTAAGTTTCTGTCAAAGAATTAACATGGATTATCTTATCAACATTGATATTGCTCGATGGCAAATATTTCATTGGATTGAAACAGATGGATTTGCCTCCCGTCCATACTTTAAACACTGGCACATGGTACAAGATACACAAGTATGGTAATAATAACCAACTTCATCAGTATATTTTGAATGAGGAAAAACGTACTTAGTGAAATATTATTTAAACAAAATGAGCTAATCTAAAAATAGGTTTGAAATTCAACTTTATTCGGTCCGTGTTATTCAAGGTCATTGGTCAAACATCCGTACACATGGTAGCCTATATTTAGATACTTAGTTCCCTTGGCCTATCTTTAGGGGGTTTAGAAATGGGAATATGCATAGTTATAATTCTTACAATATGGGGATGGGTTATTTTGTAACTTCGGGCTTGTTGTATTTATCAGTTTATCAGTCAAAATATTTTGTGACATAAAAAACTTTTCCTTAAAACAGTGAATAAATAGAAAACATACAGATTGAAAATAAATTAAAGTTTGATAAAGCTATTGTATCATGTCTTTAGAAATGTTATTTACCCTGATTCACATAGGAACAGAACTCTAATTAAAGGATATAAATTTTCAATCAAGGCCATTCAACCTAAACAATGGTCCAAAGAGAGGCTTGGAAGGTATAGAATTGCAACAAAGGCAGTAATCAATTGTGAAATAAAATAATTTGAAGTAAAATAAAGAACAAATTGTGGTGCTTTTGAATGTTAATTGTTATATTACAATTAATGCATTTTTATGTATATGAATTTAACATGAAATAAGATGTGTATTTGTTTATACATATTTACAGTTGTACATGTACACATGCTATGACAAAACTCAAGGTAAGTAAATATGAATGATGACTAAATAGATTTTGAGTAATCAGTTGCACGGAAGCATTGCAATGAACAATTCAGGCTGTTAAAGCTGGGGGCATAGGTTCTATGCACCCAAGTTGAATTGTACATTGTCTGTCAAATCTACATATTAATAGTTATATTAGGACCAGCAGCATCCTCATCTATTCGGATATCTCTTCTCTTAGGGGGCTTGAAAAGGGGGACAGCTTCAGACTCAACCAGAATAATAACAATGTGCATAGTAATTTAGGGCCTCAATGGTTCACTAGTTGATATAGATAGGATTTCCCGAATTTTATTTTAATTAAGTACATGTAGAGTCCTTGTATAGGGGACAAATTAAAACAAAATGAAATTCATCTTCTATGGTATTTTTACAAAATTCACAAATAGACAGGATTTCCCGAATTTTATTTTAATTAAGTACATGTAGATATCTATTGTCTAGCAAGTCTAGCTATTATTTTGCTGGTTAATATATGTATATATAAGTCTTCAGATTAAGTAAGAGGGGGGTCAAAGGCTTGTTTCACATATATATTCTGTGTTGACATTTTGATTTGGTTCAAGTTATAAATAAAGGAAATAAATGAAGGTCAGGCTGTTTGAACATTCGGAAGCCGTCTTCAGTGTATATGAACATAATTATGAATTTTTCTAACAGGGCCTGTACCTTATTTGAGCAGGTTTGTTGATATCATGATAACACAATAAAGACACATACATTTAATGCCTTCTCACCCCTTAACTGCATAAAGGCCTTGTATCTTATATAGTTGTGTTTAGTAAATGAAAAGTTTTGTACTATCTTAAGTTAACATGAAAATCAGGTAAACTTATTTTACTCAATTCATTATATACACTATTCCAAAAATGTCGATAATTCACACAGAGATAAATTTCAGCACGGGCTTTTATTTCCCGTCAATGTTCTTTAAGACTTATACAAGAAAAATCTTTAGGTATTTAAATATAATTCTACAAATAAAAGACTATTATAAATAAATAATAATAATTGATAGGCTAATCTTGTCAAAATTATTAGGAAATTAACATTTATTCCTTTGAGTTATCTTTCTCATCAGGGAAAGTGAACCTCAAAATAGGAAATGCAACTTCAAGTCCCTGAACTTTTACCAGTTTTAATCAAGTAATTCAGTTTCAGAAAGGGATGAGGGACAAATTACAGAGTTCTTTAGGTGCTAAAGTCAATGCAGACTCATTTGAATAAGGTTCGCAGTGCTGGTCTTTCTAATAGATGTATTTTCCTTATGGCATATGCTGTATGAATGGTCAAAATAATAAATAAATAAACAAATAAATAAAATAAAGAGGGTTTATAATGAAACTTCCAGTATAAGGTTTAAAATAGGGCTTAAATTTTTGTCAGTGTTGGCTTTTGCTGTGTCTCTAAGTTATTAGATAAAAAAGGATTTGCTATTTTCACACAGATAAAACTTGCTTCAGTTAAAATTCTATATTCACAGATTTTAAACTCAAAAAGGATAAATTGTTTAGGTAACTTGCTTTATTCATGTGGAGTTATAAGATTTAAAAATAAATAAATAAATAAATAAGATGAAAGAACCGCATAAGGCGAGATTTCCTAACAGCATAGATATACAAATTCGGGGATGGGGGGGGGGGGGGGTGTTAGATACATTTTATACCACAGGCTAGATTATAATCTGACCCATTTCCTACAATATTTTCTTTTTTATAGTAGGCGCTTACTGTTAGCTTACACATTTGCATATTTTAGGGGCATTTCTTCATTGAAAATATCAGTTCAAACCCAGTTGCCATTCGCAGGTATTAATATGGTATGTGTTTATCCCTCATCTCATGTGAGCAGTTAGCAGAATTATTTTCTGTTTACACATTTATCTTGTATGGGATCAAGATGCATTAGTCGGTGCATAATTGCATATGTACATGTAAATTACATCCATGCATCAGCTAATGGGTACAAATACAGGTTACTCCTACATGTATAAGAGCCCCAGTTAACGGCCCTATGCTCCTTATGTACCTCGGAGCCAAGTCAAAAGTATCTCGTTGTGAACCTCTAGCATGCTGGAGTAAAATATAGGTTAGCTAGGGGATATAAATACAAATCCACAAGTGAGTAGGAGTTAACTTTTCATAGTGCTAAGATTAAATAAACTTCGACAGCATTTTAGGGTATTATAGAAAGGATAGGTTTACACTAATTTAGCATATTAATTTTCATGCTCTCTATCATAAAGCTATTTTTTACAGCCTTAAAAATAATTTTGAAGTTTATAATTTTAATAACCCATTCCACAGCATATTTTTGCAGGAGGAAAGGGGGAGGGGTCCCTCCCCAAAATTCCCAACGTAGGAAGCTTAAGGTGTAGTACGATCATGCCTATTTGATAGAGTATTAGCTGGAAAGGGATTTAGAATGAAGGTTTTAGTCATATGTGCCTTACATGTCTGGTGCAGTCCATCCACATTAACAAATGCTTAGGGGTAAATACAAAGTACATGTACCCTATTGTGTTTCTTGGCTTCAAAGGTAAATAGTATATACAAGATTTAATCAATTTTACATGGTCTTCGGAAGAGCTTGGATTAAAAAATAAAGTAGTACTTAGATAAGCTCATTTCTACAGAACTGGCAAGATACGTTACAAAATATCACAAAATATGTTCTGCACTTGACAGAGTTGGAATATGAACACTTAAAATTATTCTACAATACAGGAACAACTTAATCATCCTTAAGGGGGGGGGGGGGGGGGGGGGTAGAGAGTATAGGTGCTCATCTCATTCATCTTGTTTGTAATCTTTGCAGGAAAGTATATTACAAATTTTTCTTTCAAATTACCTAAAAATGAATAAGAAATAAAATTCAAATGAATAAACCAATAAATAAAAAAGGAGGGATAAATCTAGTTAAGACATATTTTCACTTTATATTCTTACATTAGTCCAGTTAGTTCTTTCTTTCTGACTGAGTAAAATAGCTGGATATTAATAATAGAAATAGAGACCCAAAGCAATACAACTTCGAAAGATATAAAATCAGGGAAAAGGGGGGGGGGGGGGTAAGGCACGGTAAATTTGAAGGGTAACCAGATTTATTTTAATGCAGCATAAATCTACAGTGGGTTGGATATGAGAGAGAGTGATGTTCACGACGGATGGGTTGCTGAGGGTTTTGAGTAGGCTAGGAGTCCATGGTGGGTGATTAAATTGAAGTTGCCTACCCCCACCAGGTGGCGGTGGGCACCTACGGTGCCCATGTGGCGAAATCGTCACCTTCAATTTAACCATTGAACTGTTGATTTTGTTGACTTTTTGGGGTTGATGTTGATATAAGTGATGATTGATGTTGATATATGTGATGTTGACTTTGAAAATTATATCTTATATAATGTAAATCTAAAGCAAAATAATATAATTAAAAGACAATTTGTGTTGAAATGTGTCCGTAGCACGAATGAGGTCAACCCAGCGTGCTACTTTTCCCGTCAGGGAGGGCACAACTTATGTTGATGTTGGGGGTATGCCATTTTGCCGGCTGCCCCACTGTTGTGTAGACCACTGTGGACAATACCTGCCAACTCGAATAAAACATTAAACTTAAATACTTAGCATTTGTTTATTATATATAGGTCTTTGATAATACCGCATATTTGAGTTCATCTCATAATATGCGTCGTTATCTAAGCTCTATATATCCTTTGATTATATGTCATCATTCACCTCCTTTTTGTGAAAAATTAATAAATGAGATAAGCCGGAATTTATTTATCCATCCATGCAGTGTCAGTACGTAGTTACTAGGTTTACGGGTTATCTCCCCTTTTCTATGCATCAATGAAAGTGAAAGGTGGGTGATGAAAGTATCCGATTTATTTTTCTGTATTATGAAATACCCTCCCACCTCAACCCTTGAGCTAGGTGTTAAGTATTACTCTTTCTCCTTTTGTTTGTTTAATTTACGTATACATTGTTTTTCATGGGTTAGGTATAGCCAATTTATTAAAGTTATGGAAATTTTATTGAGAATCTTTTTCTGCTGTGTGGTTTTGTTTTTGTCTTTTCAGGTATTAAGAGATTTCGTTGAAGGAGACTGACGGTGCTGATCAGGATTGCCCGCTATTTCCGTTTTCTAGGACCTTTGGAATGATCTCTGACCAAATACCATGCGTGACAGGTGTCAACTTGGCGATTTATCCATGATTTCAAGGAGCTCGGGGAAAGACAGTAGACTATACTTCACAGTGGTCGTATTGGCGAAATCGTCACCTTCAATTTAACCATTGAACTGTTGATTTTGTTGACTTTTTGTGGTTGATGTTGATATAAGTGATGATTGATGTTGATATATGTGATGTTGACTTTGAAAATTATATCTTATATAATGTAAATCTAAAGCAAAATAATATAATTAAAAGACAATTTGTGTTGAAATGTGTCCGTAGCACGAATGAGGTCAACCCAGCGTGCTACTTTTCCCGTCAGGGAGGGCACAACTTATGTTGATGTTGGGGGTATGCCATTTTGCCGGCTGCCCCACTGTTGTGTAGACCACTGTGGACAATACCTGCCAACTCGAATAAAACATTAAACTTAAATACTTAGCATTTGTTTATTATATATAGGTCTTTGATAAGAAAGGCATTTGGGGCATGACCCCTCCCACCCCCTTTCCATTTGTTTTCTTTTTAAATCTGAGGTGGGCACACCTTTTTCCAATTTTGGTAGTTTAATAAGCATTACTTTATATCGATTATGTAACCCTTTTGATACCAGGTAGATTTAAAAAGGAAAAAAATAAAAGGCGTGGGGGGGGGGGGGTTACAGCCCCCAAAGTGCCCTGTCAACATCTCTAAAATTGATGAAGCGTCCAACATACATATTTTTTAATAATCTTTTTTTCTTTGTACGATCATTTGTTTTAAATTGAATTTGTTTATTTATCAATTATAATTATTAATGTAATTTACACTTATTCTGTCCTTACCACTCTATACTGCTGACATGTGCCCCCGCTGCCCGAATCTGTAAAAGTAGGATCCCATCCCTTCACAAATCTACAATACTCCGCTCCGCCGGATTCACAAACCTCTACCGCCTGACATTCCAGATTTCCTAAACATCTACCAGAACAATGGCCGATCACGGAGCCGGGAAATGTCGTTATAGTCTCGTAGGTACGAGTGTTGAACGCCTCCGGTACATCTTTGTCATATAACAGAGATGTACAATCCTCGGCCTTACAGCTCAATAGAACACTAAGAAGAAATAGTGGAAATAAAATCTTAATATTAAGTGCCCTCATTTTAGACGTGGGCAAATGCGTTAGTCCTTTAGGTCTGATGAATTAAGAAAATGCTGTGAAAGAAGAACGTGATAATGGTCCAATTCCAAAATATACTTTACTTGCAATTGACTTTGGAACTTGTTAATTAAATACATTTTAAAGAAGTTAATTTTAATCGATAAAGAACTTCGTGCATTTATTGAATTTAGTTGCACATTGACAATGAACAATGGCAACCTAATTCCTGGCCTGAATGAATAACAAAAATACATGGTTTCTGTATCGATTTCATGTTCATTCGGTGCGAACTGCGGTCTGTTAATTTTCTAAAAATACAGTTGAGTTGAAACTATATCATTTACTTTGTATAGTTTTGTTGAGAAATTTGCTATTATCAAAATACTTTTTTTCTTAAAAATTGACCTAAATATCGAGAGAGAAAAAAGACCTAAGCACCATAGCCCTAATAATTTTTTTCTGCTCTTTAAAAAATAAGGAATAAATGTATCACACACTGTTGCTATTGTATATACGCTAGAATTATATTAAAAACTTTATGTACCCTTTAATTATTAATTAAACAAATTAATTCAATCTGCTTACAATCTGCTTGAATGTTATTAATGAAATTTTTTCATTCCTTACAAAAATTCACCCAAATCCATTGCTGGAGAATTAAACAGTAGCGTAATGGTTTTATTTATTTATTTATTTATTTTTGACCACATGGTCAAAGACTAAAATATAAAACCATAACGCTACAGTTTTTGCAAATATTTAGCCCCCTGCAGTCAATTTATTTTGATCGAAGACTAATAAATTGATATTGATTTTAAACTTTCTTTCGCTGAACATGACATTGGTACATTGATATTTTGGCTCCTTTAAATACTAATTTTCTTGGTGAGATATTTCCTTCTGCGAAACTCGACAATACATGTGTATATAGTATTTAAACAAGGTGTTGAAACAGACAAAAGCCAAATCCAATCGAATTTTTTTCCCTTTATTATTACACTGATCTATAAATCTGCATTTATCTTGACAACACTTCTGTAGTGAAGTAATATTGATAAATGTGAAATCATTTTTGTCTACTTGTCTACATCAACATTTTTTGTACAGCTTGTATTTGGAAAGGCCCTCTATATATAGGCCATGCCTGATGTCCAATCCAATTATGTTAAATCGACGTCATATAAATAAAATACTTACATATTTTGACTTAAGCTTAAGATGCTTAAAGCCATGTTAGCTATAACTCACGGTGCCAAAAATAAAATTGGGGAAAAGACAGATAATTACGAGAATAGCTTTTCTTTTCTATTGTAACAATTAATTTTCGTGAAAATTCGCCTCCAAAACCATTAAATCAGTAATAAAATGTAAGATCTGAAATACTGGCTGCCAGCCACTAATTCCTAAGTCGTTATCTCGATATTCAGTGACCCCTGGGGTCACTACTTCGGAATGCTCTAATTGCGCATGTGCCAATCTTGTAAACAATCATCACAATGTCGGGAAAGCGTGGTCCGAAAGTAAAATTGACCGATTCAGAGAGAAAAAGACGCAAAAAGGAGAGAAATGCAACCGTGAACAAATGCAGAATATCAATTGGGGATCAGATTGAGCGATGGGATGAATTAAAAAACCAATTAGCCATTGAGAATAATGCTGAAATGGCGAAAGTATTACTGGACTGGTAGGTGTATTTCTACGCTTTTTTTTACACAGATTATTGAATCATTTTATATTACTTTGATGATTAAGAGTAATAAATATGAAAACAAAAGAATGTTTCATTCATCAGAATATTAGAGATTACTGTTATCTTGTATATCTTGTGGTGTAAACAGTTAGGTTTCGTCCTGTTCACAAGGGGACCCCAAGAAGGGAAATTCTACGAAATATCAAAATAGTTAAAAAAAACAAACAGATAAATTAATCTATGTACTTATTGTGAATAAAAATACTTTATTAAATGCATAAATCCCATAATTTTGTAATTATAATATTTAATTTAGATATTTTAATATTGTTTTATAAAGTTATGCTGAGAAAAACTCTCGTAATCAGACTACGTTGAAGACTAATGTCGTAAATAATAGAGGGAAATTTGTTCCACATGGCACTTCAACACCTGCTCCATTTAAAATCGCCAGGAGAGATTCAGAATCTGAAATTTCGATTATATCAACAGATGAATTTAAGAAAAGGTGTGTACAATAAAATTGAAATTTTCTTCATTGATGCACAAAAGATATTTATTTTGCAAATATGATTTTAAAATCTTCAAATATGAGAACAATTAATATTTTTAGAGAGGAGAGTGAAATTTCTGGAATTGAGGACATTGATTCTGTTGGTGCCACAAGTAGCAGTAGGAAAATTTCGTGTCATCCATTTTCAAGCAGTTTCTTGGATCCTTTTGAGTGAGTGAAATTGAATGAGGCATATGAAATTATATTTTTCAATAAATTAAAATGAACCTGCATTGCATATCATTTTTTTTCAGTCTCACTGTGTATTCATCTGAGGTGCAAGATGACATAGAGGATGCAGTGGATGATGACTATGAACCAAGTTTTCATCTTTCACTGAGGTACGTGAGTCTGACACTTTCCCAATACAGATAATTGATTAAAAATATTTTTAAAAATTCAGATTTTTTTTTTTGGCAAAAATTATTAATGCAATGGTTTTCATTCAATGTTATAATGACTTGCTATATCTCTAGACTGGATCATGGCATTCTGCCCAGTGAATCCGAGGATGAGGAAGATGAAGAAAACGTTCAAGAGACTGAACAAGAAGTAGAACTCGGTCCAAACATTAAGAGACTGAGAACAAATGATGAAATCGGGACACTACTTGAGGATCACCCGGTCTTTGTAAATACTCAGCAATTAATGGAACTTGCAAGGACAACAGTGCCCCCCACTTGCAAGGTGAAAGGATGTGGCGAGATTGTTCAAATGAATCTGCAAACAGTATCCTCTGCAGTCTACCTTAAGTGGGTCAGTATGAAGGATGGAATTTCATTTTTTTTTCAGTTGTTAATGAAATTTCAAGTATTAAATTTTTATTAAAGTTTTTTTTTGTAAAATATTTTAAAAATTATTTTTTTACATGGCTGTATTCAGGTTTGTGGGAAAGGGCATACTGCAAACAAATGGAGTTCACAGCCCCTTTTGAACAGAGGCCTGCATAGCACAGATGTTTTGATATCAGCTGCCTTAATAGCTTCTGGAAACAACTTCCAAAAAATGGCAATGTTTGCAAAGTTTCTGAAGATTCCTTTCCCTTCACAATCATCATTTTGCAAGATTCAACGGACTTATGTATTGCAAAGCATTGACCAGATATGGGAAATTCATCAAAATGAAATCATGAATGAATTTCAAGGGAAGAATCTGGTGATTTTAGGTATACAACAAGCATATTTAGTACACTTATGTGTTCATCTAACATGAATGGTATAGTAACATATTGATAAAACCTTTAATATAACCTTAATCTTGTTATAGGGGATGGGCGCATGGATAGTCCAGGCCACTCAGCCCAGTTCTGCACCTACACATTTATGGAAAACACCACTCACAAAATTCTCCATATTGTTGTCATGGATAAACGCATGACAGGGGGGAAGAGCGCAGTACTGGAGAAAGCCTGTTTTCAGAGAGGATTACAATTTCTTCTTGACAAAGGCCTAATAATTTCAGAGATTGTTACAGATGCCCATGTTCAAGTCGAAGCACTGATGAGTAAGTTGATATCTTTTATCCATGATTGATTACAAACTTTAGTTAAGAAATTAAATTAAAATGATAAAGACATTTTACATGTTTTTTACAGAGAGAGAATATCCACATATCAAACATTCTTTTGATATTTGGCATGGCTGTAAAAATCTGGGAAAGAAAATCATTCAGGTAAGCAAACCATTTAATACATATACCTATGATAAAATAGAGAAAGTTTTGTTTGTTTCACTGTTTAAATCATGTTTAATATTTCTTCAAAGGCAGGGCAAGAGAAATCAAAACGCCCCTTACTACAGTGGACAAGAGAAATTGTCAACCACTTTTGGTTTTGTGCAGACACAGCAGAGACAGAGGATGAATTTATTGTAAGTATGGATTGAAAATTACATGAGATATTTTAATCCAAATAAATATTTTAAATAAGAAATTTGCAAAAGAGATTTTTTTTAATTTGTAGGGTATGTGGTTGGGTGTTATTCACCATGTTGTAAATCAACATGAGTGGATATTACCATATCGCATTGGTTCCAAAAGTTCGTGCATGCATGGACCACTGACAGAAGAACGCGAAAAGGGGTGGTTAGAGGCTGGATCACCAGCCCATGTTGCTGTAAGGGACATAGCAAAAGATAAAAGACTCCTGAAAAAAATTCCATATTATTTGAATTGCAGGTTTGTTTGTTTTTAACTTTATTTATGTTTGTGTGCCTTACAAATTGCATACCTATTATCTTTTGAATATGTTATTATTTTTACATAGGAGTACAGTTGTCTTAGAGAATTTTCAGAACCTTATTCTGAAATATTCCTCTAAAAGACATTCCTACACACCACCAGTGTACAAGGGAAGAAACATTATAGCAGCTCTGGATCACAACTGTAACTGTAACAGAGACACCTTAAAGAATAAAGATGGATCCTTGAGGTATTTATCTCCATTTATTGTTATCAGTGTTTGTTATCATAGTAATTATTTATTACATCACAAAGTAAAAAGTTTTCTATAAATATAATTGTTTTAATAAAATATTGTAGACACCAGAGGTACTACAGTAAGAAGAGTGGGAGATGGGCAACTTATGAGGTCAAAAAGTCCAAAAGCTACCCATATACAGAGGACCTCATGAGGAAATGCCTGGAGAATAGACTGTTGGATGGGATTGGTATGAACAGACCAGTTATTCTCGAGGCTGATGACCCTAGGAGAATCTCTTCAGTTCTGGCACCAATCCCACCACCACCAACATCTCAGCTTGTAGCCGAGAAAAAATCCAGATTCACTGAGAAAATTGGTGATTAGCATATATTCCCCCTAGTCCATCACACCTTCCAGATACCCAACATATTGTCCCGATGGTTCTGGGAAAGTGTCTCTGATCCGCCATACACAACAGCTAGGGATGACTTTTCTGTTGCCTGCCCCAAGTTTGCCATGGACCCACATGATGAACTGTCTGTAGGCAGCATACCTCCGAGATCTGTTGATGTTTTCATCTCTCGGCTCAGCTAGTACATCATTGTAGTACCTCAAGGCAACTTCAAGAACAAGTTCATCAAGAACCACTGTGTAGAAATCCTGAAAATATATATAGATCTATGGTAACATACAATTCGCTTTGATTTTTTAATTTCCCTGCCAGGTTCAAATGCAGTAATTCTAAAAAAAAAAATGTATGCTTACTGGTAGCCTTGACTGACAATTCTGCCTTGTTTTGCCACAGCACACTTTTTCTCTGTCAGTGGGCATCTCCCTGCAATAAGTGCAGATGCACCAGCTTGGTGCAGTCCTGCTCTCAGAACCTGGTTGTTCTGGTCCACCACCCTCCAGTGTTTCCATTATGTCGAGCATAAATGAGGGTTGCTTTGAACAAACTAGTCTGAGGACTGTTCTTAATTCCTCAGTGTCCATCGATGAAATGCATTCCTAAAATATTTTATAAAATATTTAGTAATTTTATATATAATATGTATTTATACATTTATTTATAATGATATAAATATTGAAATAAAGTTATAATATTACTTACTTCTATATGTGTTTGCCTCTCCTGTCTGGCTCTGATGGCTAATTGTTGCCTATTTGGCCCCTGGTGTGCATTCCCACCACGCCTCCCTCTCCTGGCACCAACACGTCCACGCCCTCTGTTTCGACCTCTGAGTGCCTGTTACAATTTGTGTTAAAGTAGCAGTAATATTTCTTCAATAATATGTAATATGCTTAGTGAAAATTAAAATTTCAATGGACACCACACTTGATAAGGTAAATATACATACAGCTGTAAGACCCCGTCTTGATCTATTTCCTCTTCCTCTTGTATTTGGCTCTGGCAAGTACTCTGACGATGAACTATTAAATTCAACATCGCTTCTAGATCTATTTGAGTCCTTTAAAAAAAGAAATAGAATAACCATAATATATTTTCTGCAAAATCATTACAATATCAAAATATTTAATATCCTTTATGTATTTTTTAACTCTTTAGTAGGTAAAATGTGTCATATCTGTGTAAAGGCATCATATACATATCCATATTTTATGGGTTAAAATCATTAAATTGGTAAATATTCCCAAAATACGAATTTTTCTAGCTATTCATATGGATTACAAAAAACCCCTCTCTGGTACCTCATTATATGTAAATGAAGCAGGTTGCAAGATTCTGACCAGTTCTTATTTTAAGAATGTTTAATACTAAATTTTCATTTATATTTACAGTATATTACATTGTTTTAGCTTGCAAGTTATTCAGTTAACTCAAAAATATTACACACAAAGACAAAGCAGCCTTCTTACCTCAGATTCCATCTTCGTCTGACCTCGTTATCAGCATCCCGCTTACACTCGGGAATAATCGGCTCGTGTGTCCGAGAGATAATGAAGGCAATGGTCAGTTCAAAAACGCACTCAGCAGGAATGCAATTAACAGCTTTCTTTTGTTTACCATGCTGCATTTTCTTCACAGAATCTTGGTATTATCTTAGTTTAACAAGTAGGTGAATGTTTCAGAACAGATTAGCATGCAAAATTTTACCGTCAGTTATAGCTAACATGGCTTTAATGAGACCGGTGTCAGATGTTCATCTAATTTGAACAATTTATAAATAATTAGATATTGTCAATAAATAAATAAGATAAATCAACTTTTAAATGTTACACATGATAGTTATAAAAACGACATTTTTTGTAACTCGTTCTAAGATGAAAACTTTTATTATATATATACAATCAATTTTCTGAAAACAAATTACACGGCGCGGGATTGGAGTGCGCCCAGCATTATTTTAAAGTTTAATTGATAAGCTGCAAATTGAATGAAAAGATCTGTAAAATTTGCTGTTTAGGATAAATAACTCAGCACTGAGATCAGAAATGAAGTATTTCTTTGAATGAAAAGCTTAACTTCTCTGGAGTTCGTATAATTCTCGGCAATGTTTTCATTGATAAGGCGGCGAGCGTAGCGTAGATACACGGTTTTTCCGGGAGGGAAGAGATAAGATCTCCTTGATGATCTTACACAGATGTTTTTTTTTTTTAGGAAACAAGTGTAAAAAAGATTGTTCAACAAACTAAGACTGTGTGTTTTTATCTCAATGTAATTATTTTAACAAGATTTATATTGATTAATGATAATAATTAAGGAAATCAAAGTAGAATGGTTGTACTTAATGTTAGTTGTGGAATGACTAAAATATGACATTTATAATTCGTATAAAGCAACATAGTTTATTATTTATTAAGATATGTTATACTAGAACTTTTTTCTTATACTGGATATCTTCGATTTTATTTTCAAAACAAATTCAGAAAAAAATAATCGGAATAGTAAATTCGAAATTCTTCCACATATGACAATAAAATAAAAAAAATGCTCGTGTTCCTTTACTTGTAAACAGTTACAACAAATGGATAAATACATAGCAATGTAAAGAAAAAAATCAGGAAAATATACGTACTTGCACATCAGAGTTAAATTTTGAGCTCATCTTGTTTGTCAGTTGTTACCGATACCAGCTATTACATTTTGATAAGATTTTGATAGGTACATAATGCAGAAATAGGAAGACAAAACAAATACACGCCCTCAGAACCAGAATTTATCTTCTTTTACTTTAAGCTGTACATTTCTAATGGCTAGCTCGCCAAGGCATTAGGTTATCTATCTTCATTCAGCGCAGGGGGTCGCGCAATCTTAATAAAATATCACTGAAACAGGTTAACATCATCATGGAGTTTTTAAATTTAGACGGATTTCAATATTTTCATCTGTATACTTATCAGTATGTAACTAGATACTCTGGAGCTTTTAAAAAAATATCTCTTCATTCGAGAACTTAGAATCAGTTATCTTTACTCCGGATTCAAGAAGTGGCAGGAATTGAGGCGTAGTAATTCGGTTGATTTTTTTTTTCATGGAAACACGGTGTTTGGGGATTTTTATAAACGTGTAAACCATGGATCAAAAGCCACCTCGTCCCCGTACATTGCAGTTGTCGCCCGTGACGGCAAAGAAAGCGCCTCGTTCTGGGCGACATAGAAAACATGGCTCCTCGCGACAACGAAACGCAACAGAACTGAAAATCCTCGCAAATAACATCCGTGGAATTATAGAGGACATATCTTTTCAGAATAGTGAACAGTCCAGGGAGAACGTTCTTCGTCGATCTTACATTGGAATTAGCAGAAGTGCCGCTGCTTATGGGGAACAATCCGAACCTCTATTTTCCAGGCGGAATATTGTCTCGGCATTTTACGGAGAAAACCGCTCTGGAGATGGTGTCACGAGAGAAACGGCGATGCAGATGTCAAATCGGATTGCAAAAACGGAAAGATACGACAGTAGACTACAGCAAGAAGGTAAAACAGACAAACGTCAGTCGTGTCCTTGGGATCTTTCGTATTTTGACCAACATGGCGACAATAGGTCTCTACAAATCCTGGCTTCGGAGATCAACCATCTCCGAGAAATCCGAGAGAACGAGGTGCGAGATTTACTGACAGTGAACAACAAACTCCAACATGACTTGCTTGACGCCGATCGCGATATCTGTGCCTTGCAGGAGAAAAACTTTCAGTGTAACAAGAGACTGGAAGATATGTTACGTGTTTATGAAAGAATACGTGAGAATCTGAAGCAATGTTTAACCAAAGTCAAAGACCTTGAGAGCCTTGGAAAATTTACACCTCTCAACTCGGATGACGAGTCTGCCTCCCGGTATACATGTATTAATAGATGTTTTAGTGTGTTGATAAAATCTTAATGCATGTAAAGTGTGTTTACTATTTTGTGTTTTAAACACCTATATGCCAGATTAAAAACTCACATTTTTTAAAAATGTATTTTGTTTATTTCATTTAACCTGTTATTCATATAACTAATTATTGGTAATAGTACAAAAATTTAAGTCTAGTATATATAGTTCATATATACAGTATTATAATTTTCAACAGTCTTGAGTTTTTCGAATGTATATAATGGTGATGTACATGTACAAAAAATTAAGCCTAGTATATATAGTTCATATATACAATATTATAATTTTCAACAGTCTTGAGTTTTTCGAATGTATATAATAGTGATGTTAGTGTTAAATGCATTCCCTAATTAATTCCATATATTTTACTTTAATGTTATAAAGGACCCAGAAAGGAGATTCATATACATGTAACTTATTGATGGTAATAGTACATGTACAAAAAAATTAAGCCTAGTATATATAGTTCATATATACAATATTACAATTTTCAACAGTCTTGAGTTTTTCGAATGTTTATAATGGTGATGTTAGTGTTAAATGCATTCCCTAATTAATTCCATATATTTTACTTTAATGTTATAAAGGACCCAGAAAGGAGATGACCACTCAGCCGACCAGGCCAGTATGTCCTCGGGATTCAACACTTTATCGGACATGTCCGAAAGTCTCCCATTGGACACGGTGGCTATGGGATACGAAGGTATATAATTTTGAATTAAGGAAAAATAATCTATTAACAGTTGACCAGTTTACATATTACTTAATGATTTACATTGAAATCTCTCTTGTTTGACTCAGTTTAATGAATGGTGTACATACAGACACATGTACATGTATACATTTTCATAAAGTAAGCGTGCCTATCCGGGTACATGTACAGAGAGCAATAGTAGGTTAAGAAAAAATAATTTCCAAAAAAATATGAAGTCTTTCAAAATCTTCAACTTTATGTTCATTCAAAAGATTATATCAGGATTAAGGGGGGTGTTGGAGAGTGGAAAGTAGTGGGGCTTTGCGGGAAAAAGTGTTCTCTCCTAAACATCAATTCCTTTTAAATTATGATAACATTCTTTATGTTAGCTTCCAAAGCCAAAAAATGACTTTTCACTCATTTCGCTATGTACAGGTGATGGAGAAAATTCGACCTGTGAGAGACGCCGTGTCGGCCTGTCTGATATGAACGAGCTCCTGAGGGACATCGACTCCATCAGTCTCGACAGTCGCAGCACCGGATGTGGGGGCTCTCCCCCGGAAGTGAACAATGGAGCATCTCCACATCCGGAACGTAAACTTTTGGCGAGACTTCATGAAGACGTAAACTCACTGTCGCAGATTAATAGGGACCAATCCCAGGTAACGGCCATTCCACTTCAATTGAGATTCCGCGTCCGCTCTTCTCATACTTTTTGCATTGCTTCGGATGTACATGTACATTAATGTGTAAATCACTTTATATACAAATACAAAATGTACTAGGTACATATGCACCAGTATACATTGTAAATATAGAATGCTAAACAGAGCTTACAGTTAACACACTAAATAAATACCGTCGACCAGTATTCAGCATTTCAATTTGTAAATTACCATCAAAAGTGTTTTCAAATTTTGTTTATAGGAAATTGAGCGTCTGCGTTCGGATCTGACTTCCTGTCGTAAACACATGAGTTCCTCACAGTTTCAGCTAGAGGCTGTGGAAATCGAATGTAGTCGTTTACTAGCAATGGAAGACCAAATAGCCTCTGTTATAACTCTGCTCCAGAGGGCAAAGGATGTGGTCTGTAAATTAAAAAATCTGACGAATTCTTTATATCTCAGTGACTTTGATTAATATCTTTACTTAATTTTAAGAGGTATAGAGTAATGCCTTTATTTATCTCAAATTTTAAAATTCATTTTAGCATCTACATAGACAGATTTTGGGGGACATTATCTTCAATGTTGTAACGTCGTCCGTGTCCCTTTCTAGCGGATCATCAGGTTATATATTTTAGTTGTTTTATTCTAAACAGGATACAAAAAAACTAAATTTTGAAAGAAATAGTTGAAAAAAGATATGTAAGTGCATTTAAAATGCCTTTCAACTTCTTTACAGGAATCCCAGCTGATGTGTTTTTGCGAGAGCTTCAGGAAAGATTATCAATGCACCCTCAGCTGGCACTCTCGGAATTGCACGATCCAATCGAAAACAAGAAAATGCCATCTTCCATTGGTAAAGAACATAGTGCGCATGCTCTGCCCAAGAAACGTCCAGGTAGTGGAGACAGCAAACGTTTTGGGGCCGTATTTTCGGATCTTTCCCTCTCCCAACCTGTTTTAGAGTTTGGAAAGCCGACAGAGAGAAGACTAAATGTCGTCGACTCGAAACCAAAGACTTCGGATAAGAAAGACATGCTTGAGGCACTTAAATTTATTGACGATGAAGAGGACCAGCTCAGCGAAGCTGAGTCATTTCACAGTGTCGGTAAACACTTAGTGGGGGATTTTGAAAAGAATTGACAAAGCCATTGGTTGGAATTGAAAACAGTATTGGTGCACCGATGTTTAAATTTTATTCACACCTTAGGAACAAAGAAAAATATAGTTACATATTTAAAAAAAAAATAGGCGAAATATCAGTTCATGTATGTGTTATCTTTTAATTATTTCATAGATTTAGATTCAGTATAGAGTAGAAGGAATAGAAGATACAAGGACATTATTTCTACTGCCCTTTTAATCACATTCATATTTAATCATTTCGTATACTAATATGTCTTCTGTGAATTTCAAGGAAAACAATTTTCTCTTTTTATTAAACTCAGTAAAAGGATCAAATTATGAGAATCCATCATAATCAAACGTTTAGTAGAACAGTATTGTACACGTTTACAAAGAAAACAAAACGAATTGTATTGTTAGAAATTGTTTGCTGTTTTCTTTGGACTAGTAAATTCTAACTTTTGAAATGTCATAATTGCTGGACATTTTAGATCAATTTAAGGGTGGTATTTAAAATATGAATTGCAGAGTAACAAAAAGTAAATATTTTTGTTCGGAGCCTTATCGATCAAAAAAAAAATTTAGTACAAAGCAATAGGTTTATACAGAACTATTTAAGACACAAGTCCAATAAAAAAGTATATGTACTAAATGTGAACTTAGTCCGAGCCTTAATGGTGTTACATGTATCATCAGCATTCTAGTTTTAAATCATAATGTTCTTATTCTCAGGTGTTGTTTTTATAATAAAAAGCTTCCAGTTTAAAATCCCTCGTATGAAGATGAAAATTAATGAACATTATTGGCTAATCAGGAAGGATAAGGGGATGTGACATTGTAATGTGTATAATTGAATTATACATGTGGGTTTTGGAGTTCTGTCTAATGAAAAAAATTATGTCTACACTTTTTAAATTATATTGGTAGTATCATCGAGATTTTAATAAAGAATGCGTTGACCTAAGGCTTAATTATTATTATTATAACTTATTTTCAAACCAACTTTCCTTTCTCGATGAAATGATTTTTATAGCAGGTGTCCATCTTGTTATTATGGGACTATGTTACAATAGAGTTAAGTAGACAAAAATAATTATAAGTGAAAGCTAACAACAACCTATATGTTCATGTATCCCTACTTTATTTCTGTAATCAATTATGCACAAGTTAAAATAAAGCTATAACATTAAAACTGTGGTGTTCTACTCATAGTTAATTAATTTTGTATCCAGAGAAGTAATTGAAAAGGCCTCCATTAATAAATTTTGCCTTAACATGATTTTTGATCCACACCCTGTTTCCTTTCTTTAGCTCGGTAACAAAGTGACCCGTTGTAGAGATGTAGTCGGCTTGTTGATTCACAATGCAGGTTCGAACACGTTCTTTACCATCAACCATAAGATAAGGATAAACAGTTCCACCCTTTAAGGACACGAATAACCAATCTAAAGAGTAAAGACCATCCACCGGTGCTGTAAAAATCCCTGTTTTCGGATCGTATCCTTTGCCCTTGTTCAACTGGACGTTGTCAAATTTTATGACCGTGTTTGCAGGAACATTATTGAGATGATTTTTGAAATTGGCATGAAAGGCGATTATCTCGGCAAAAGGAGCTAAATTAAATATAATCTCTGTTATCAAAACTACACAAACATGCACATTAAACGCAAAATCAAAGTCAATTAAAGACAATAGACTATTTTCTTCGAATTATTATCATTATGTGCTGTGATAATGCATCTACATAAATAATATTGACTAAAAATGAAAAGTAAATTAAAATATTATATCATAACTATTATCTTATTTAACTTGGTTGTAATTTTTAATCAAAAGAGTGAAGCCTTTCCTGTAAATATATCAATTTTAAATATCCATGCATTATACACAAAAAGTCTTTAAAACAAATTCAAGTAATTGTGAAAGCTTAAAAACCGCAGAAATTCAAATTTGCAAAGGTCAGAATTCTGCTTTTTTTTAATGTAAAATATAATTTATAATCGAAACCACCGGCCAATTTACTTAAACAAGTGACGCATATACATGTACTATATGTTCCGTGCTTAATATATGTAAAAACTAATGAAATTGTATCTTAGTCTAATAACTGAATGTTGATAATATTCTGTTAGTTAATTGTTGATTAATATGCTATCGGGAAAAAAAAAAAACCTTAGTACTATACCTTTCCTTTCTTTACAAGTTAGTCGTTGACAAACTTTCATGTAACTGTCGTAGTCTTTGATGAATGCAGTTGGAGGGGATGGATCGGCCAAGGAACTGGTCAGCAACAGGACAAGAACGTTCACAAAAAAGATAGATATCATCCTGTAATTAAATATTTTTTAAGGTCTAAGGACACGCTTCTCAAATATATGTGTTGCATTTCTTCATTGTTTAATTATACAAATTATTCATAATTATCATGATACTCTTGTAATTTTTTTTCTCTAAACAGTTTTAAGAGGGCTGGGTGGTTGTGATCATTTTTAGACTGTGTTGACCTCCTCCAGAAGAAGGGGGGGGGGGGGTCAACATTACCGCTACATGTACATTGCCAAAAATTTCAACTCATTACCGCTACATATTTTTCTCAAATTTTTTACCGATCATTACCGCTACATTTTTTTTACCAAAACAACTCATTATCGCTACATAATGAATCATCGATTTATTTTATTTTCAAAATGAGGAAAATAATTACATGGCAAAGTCTAGATCCCTATTTAAACAGTATTAAATTGGGAATCGCACCTTTGATCAAGATACATGAATGATCTTTCATTTATTTCTGGATAATATTCTTTTCTTTTTTCTGGAAACATTTTAAATTTGGAAAATGCAATTGTCCGCAAATACAAGACATATGCAGGCCTTTTTAAGTATCGTCAGTCCAAAACTTCAAACTCTTTTCTATTAAGTATTGGATACAAAATTAAAAAAAAAATCCATCATTCCCCTTCGAGTTTCAGCTCCCTTATTCCAAAGGTTTCACCTTTGTAGACATGTATATATGAATGAAGAAAAAATTTTAAAATACTTACATGATTGTTTCTTTTACTAGTATCTCAAATTTTACATTGCATCGTCTATTAAATTAATAGGGTTTTTATATAGAAAAACTGAAACAGACAGGTGTTTTATGACAGGATCTTTTTTCTCTTAATGTTCAAATCATGTCACACACGTTGTATCATATTACTGATCAATTTAATATCTATATCTCATGATTATATATATTTTATCGCAAACTTGTTCTGGAATCACGAATACGCATCAGACCGTATTCTAGCTAGCTTTTGCAGCTTACCTGAGCCGAAGACTCAATTGACCTTACAAAATAGAAACATGACAAACACGGACCTCCAAAACAGTAGAGGTAGTACATGTACATATGTCAGGTGTATAAACCTATAGGGTTAGCACAGACATATTATTTGAACGTTTAAGATTTAGACAATAGACAATATTAATATCATAATCATCTTTAGTTATTAGTAGTGAAAGTAAAATGATATAAAGGATTATTAAAGAAAACGTTGGAGAATTTGGGGGGGTGGGGGGTGGAGGCTTTTACTGATTTGTATTGTACTTTTGAACGGATGTACCAACAATTAATAAGTCAATTACAAATTCTGATGTTGGAGACAGGCTTGGGGCGAATTACATTGTAAAGTATGTAAAGTAATGCATTACATTACCATTACTTCAACAATTTTGGCATTAAATTACCATTACCATTACACTATTTTCCTAAAGTAATGCATTACATTAATATTACTTTAGTAAAGTAATGCATCACCATTACCATTATTTTGGAGGTTTTTTAACATAGAAATTCATACGAAACTTTGCAATTTTTTTTCATAAGTATGTATCCACCCCCTTCAAAACTAAACAAAATAAATAATAATTCAAATTTGATTTCAAGTTTTTGTATATATTACATTGTCAATAACTTATATTCACAGAAAGTTCAAACTTTTAAATTGTCTGTCATATAACACATGTACAATATCCACTTTTTGTTTAACTATTGATTTAACTATTGGGACACTTAAACCCCTATAGCTGCCTAAAATATCTAATAATAAAGCATATAGGCTATTTTGATTAGTACCTTATGAAAAAAATTATTGCATTGACAAACTTTTCGAAAAAGTAAACAACTAGACTGTATATTTTGATCTGCTAATCATATAAAGCCTGCTTGTCTTTTATTTTCTTTGGTACAATGAAATTTTCATGGTCAGTACAAGCTAGACCAGCTTAATTAATGTTTTATATACATGTACACATTCAGGAGAAAGGGACTAGTAATTTGGAGCATTTCCCCAAACAATGGATTGTTTTAATTGTTACATAACCCAGAGGCGTAGTGTGTTTTGATGATACTCTAGCTATTCAAAAAGGTGGCAATTATCACTGTACATTAATTAGTGTATCTCATA
The DNA here is from genome assembly GCF_032062105.1 of Saccostrea cuccullata. Classification (NCBI taxonomy): domain Eukaryota; kingdom Metazoa; phylum Mollusca; class Bivalvia; order Ostreida; family Ostreidae; genus Saccostrea; species Saccostrea cuccullata. Next base: position 96,391 of record NW_026941129.1, read on the forward strand.
TGTGATTTTTTTTAAAATATCTTTTATAACTATTTTATTTAATTCTTTGAAATCAATTCTTATCTGAAATAAGTTTGAAAACTTGAATGTAAGGTAAGTGTACTTTTAACAGAATAAAATGTGTATTTAAAAAGATAAAGAAATGTTATTTAAATAGATTAACTTTTTTATTCCATTTTATCATTTGCCAAAAAATAAATAAAACATAACCTAAACAATAATATCCATCATCCATCATCCATGTCCATTTTAATTTCTTAAAATAGGTTCATACAAAATAATGCTTAGTAATGCTGTGTAATGCCAGCATTACACTGGATTTTATGAAGTAATGCATTACCATTACGATTACATGTAATGCAAATTTTTGGGTATTACACATTACTAGCATTACTTTGAGTTCATGTAATGCATTGCAATGCATTACCATTACAATTAGCATTACCCCAAGCCTGGTTCGAGAACAAAAACTTTTTTTTAAATCGGACTTAACTATTGAACTCAAAATTTAAAACTACGGGATTTTACTTATTAACAAACACAGATATAATTTTGATAATTTTATTCATAATATAAATTCTGAAAACATTGTGTAAAATAAAGACAAAGTATTGCCAATGTATAATTTATGGATTATATCTGAAAAAAAGGGAATGTTTGGGCATTGCAAAAAATTGTAATCATAGTGAGCGTGTACATTACATCTCACTATCGCAATACTTGTGAATTGGCTGATATTTTACGTTGTAATAAATTGTACTTTTAACACGTAAACGGTATCTTATTATTTTATTTAATGTTTCCATTGGTTTGGATCAATGATCCTTTGATAAATCATTTAGAGAAATCTTATGCACGTTGAATTACGTGCTAATGTTTTGTATTAATTATCGTATTTTTTGTAATACAAAATCCACTTACATGAATTAGCATATAAAATAGTTGATATTAAGAGTTTTTTTTTGACATGCTTATTACGTTTTCGCAAATGCAGATTTTTCCGGATCCATAGAAATTTTTGAATCCCTAATATTGGAAATTTTAGCAAAAATTCCAAGCTCTGTTTTGATAACAATGCACACTTTTATTTCCAAAAATAAATAAAATTCAAACAGTAGATAATGAATTATATATAAAGGGACACGTTTCTAGTCAAATCAGACTAAATTCAGTCATGTTACGTACATTACTTGTGGTGTTCTCCCTTTTCTATTATGGAAATGCAGACATAGAAACTGTTTATAAAAATGTAGCGTTACATAAACCGGTGACTTTAAGTTCCTATCTGAACAACACACAATGGCCCGGATCAAATGCTGTTAACGGAATCTTGAACGACCATGCCCATACATTTCACGACAAAAATCCTTATTTACGGATTGACCTCGAGAAAAATTACCACATATTTCAAATAGAGGTGTTTTCCAGACAACTTTGCTGTGGTAAGAAATATTGATTTTGTTCTGTTAATTTTGATTTTATTTAAGAGATACTATCTGTGTTTTGAAAGAAAAAAATTCAATGAGCTGTACTTTTTCATAACTTTGAACATTTAACAAATGAAAACATTCATTTGATTATTTTTAAATTATTTTTTATATAGTCCTAGAACTTTAAAAGTATGTGTGTGGTGGGGGTTGGGGTATCCTGAGTTTTTATTCTTAAAAAAAGCTCGAAGACTTTCACCAACGACAAAATCATATATTTTAAATAAACTATCTCTGAAGGTTACAAAAAGGAAATTATAAAAATGATTTATATTATCATTCAAATGAAAGAGATTTTGTACTTCTGCTTGAAATTTCTCCCAATGTTCCTTCTTTTTTTGATTCCATGGCCTCCGATGATACCTATACATGTACATGTAAAATTGGAAATGATTGCATATAATCTAATCAAGATATCAATTTGATAAATGATGATGTATTAATTGCCTGGAAATATTGTTAAAAAATTGCTACAAATGTAACAATTTATATCCAGTTATATAGAAGAAAACCTGAGTTTCTTATTCAAGCTTCATTACAAAACCGATCTGACATAATTATGTTTACCTTCTTTTTGTATTAGGCAATCAGCTTCATGATTTCGTCGTAAAAGTGGGCCGGACACTTGACGGTATGACTGTTTGTGGATATTATTCCGGATTTGCGAAGGACGCGGAGCGGATCGGAATTTATTGTCCCTATGCCATAGTGGGACGATACGTGGAGATTCAAATTATTGAAGGGTTCTCCAACATTCTGACGCCAGCTGAGGTTATTGTATGGGGAAAGTGAAAGATGTATCACCATTGATTGAATAAAAATGAGTTGATGAGATTTTTATTATTCTCAATTTCGTGTATGGTTGGCGTTAGAGATGGTACCATCACCATTTTTTCACAGAAGTAGTAACTGGCCCCTAGTATCCCACCCTCAAAATTTCAGACCCGAAAACTTATGTTTAAATTTTGAATTGCGAGCTGCGTTCTAGAATGCAGTTCACTTTTGAATTGCAAATTGCGAACTGCGTTCCAAAATCTTATTGCCTGTATGTTTGGCACATTGCAATACTTTCAGAAAGGTATTTTATATAATTTATATATTATACAATTATATTTGATTCGCTAGTTTAACTTGAAGAAGTTTGACGAAAGGAAAGAATGATATTATAACGAATATTTAATAAATGGAAAATCACCTACCTTTTGCAAAAAAATTGCTATCTAGACTTCCCCAGAAATTTAACTGCCTCCCAGATTAAGAATTTGAACTTATTAATAATTAGAAAAGTGACATATAAATCTTTTTTTTTTTGTGCTTTTGAAATTCTGATCTTTTTCCAGACTTTGGCTGTTTTTGTCAAGTGAGCTTTATTGTAAAGAATGAGTGCACTTAAGCTATGAGAGTTGGATCCCGATGTTTTGCGCAAAACAAAATTCCAAAATTTATTAAATTTACGTTTTATAGGTATTAAACAATGTCTTAAGAGCAGATTTTGGTATATTATATTACATGAAAGTATTAAATAATGCCGAACGACACTAGCTTTTGAGACGGGGGTCTAACAGTTTTGTCTAATTTCTATTGTTATTCATATGCATACCAGTTTTCAACGACTTTGTTTACATCGAGCCGCAACTTGGCCATTTTTCTTATTTGCACAGAATATGTATTTTTACTTAAACTTATACATATCCAAAGGACAATGTTGGCCAAGTTGCGGTTCATATCTAATTTTCAAAAAAATGTCCCAAAACTAGGGTCGAGATAGCTACTAAATTAACCAGTAACTGAGCAACAACGATTGATATTATAATCACCTTTCTCACGTGATCTTCTGCTGTTCGATACGCTAACGCTTTCATTGAAAATTTCATTGTGTTTAAGTCTCTGTTGTGAAATTATATATCGCACTTCCAACTTCAAACTATGAAAGATTTTTGTGCAAATTTTAATATGGTTTGAAATAATATGTCTCTTAATTATCTTTATGCTTTTCATTAGGGGTGTTTTGAAAGAATTCTGGTATTGACAGTGTCATTAGTAAGTACATGTATAGGCTTAGATCGCCTCTGTATTATGGTCTGCACAGCGAGACATTTACCCCATCCCTTAACATTAGAATCATTTAATAATTGTGCACCATGAAATCAACACGATCTCTCTCTCTCTCTCTCTCTCTCTTCTCCGTTTCAATTCGCAATGCGAAAAAATCATGTGCTAATGTTTACATTCCACAACCATGCGGTTTAAATGTCTCCGCCTATTTGAGGATACCTTAGATTCGAAAGTGGTCTCGTTCAAATTTCCGGAATTTAAGGTTAATACATGTTCTTTTCAATTGCATTTTCTGTGATTATAGAAATATGTATGACAAAAAGTTCTAGAAAAAAATATCAAAAGAATATGTTTGCACATTAATCATAGATTAATTTAGCGATATATTGTAATGTTAAGCTTAAAATGGGTAGCCAAAAAGGTTCAAAATGACGTACTTAAGTGCACTCATTCTTTGTTTTGAGGGTTTAAAGCTATGAGATCAAGTTAACTTTAACTATCTGTTTAAAGTTTAAAAAACGTGGATAACTTTAATTTTTAATTTTTGATTTTTAAAAATGATTATTTTGATATTCTTACACGCTGTGGTTTTCACTCATTTTTCAAAACATGTATTTGTTGAATTTTCGCATGCATTACATTGCAGTTGGTTGTTGTAAGTCTTTGTCGCAAAGGGAGGTACCCATTTTGATGCCAATATATCATTTTTGTTCATTGAAATCCACCTGCTCATGTTTCTATAAAAAAGAAATTAATTTCTGTATATTTCACATATTTCGGGGAATATTTCTTTGGGATTCTTTATGAGTTTTACGGCAGCTTTCATGAAGTGCTTAATTTTGCGCTGGTTTACTGATTCTTTACCATTCATTTTTAATGCAGTGTCTCGAATAGCCCTTGTTTTCCAGCTTCTCACAATAAAACTAAGTGATGAAAAGTGGTCAAATAAACTGTATTCAATTCATTAAAGATTCAATCATTACAGAAAGTCAACCTTAATATCATATGATCTGTATATTGTATGTCATAGAGCTAAGGACATTATTTATTGAACAACCCTCGTACCATAAAGATAGGAAAACGATTCGTTCGTCATTGATTAAACACAAGGAAACAATTTCCATATGCGATTGTGACTCTTGTGGTCATAAGGCAAATAGAAAACAAAATCATAAATAAGGACACAAGCAAATACCAGTAAGCTGTGCAAAATCTTGAAAAACAAGAATACAAAAAAATGAGTATAAATCATTACAAAAAATAGGAATGTAACTTATTTTATTAAGCATTAATGTCCACTTTCATGTACAATATCCACAAATTGTAACAGTAACACGAATATTGAATTCATTGGTAAGTGAAAAAGTCTAATTATAGAAATGTTGGTCCCACTTTAATATATAGAATCATATCCTTCATGAGAGATCCTCCGTATCTTTTGAAACATCTTTGAAGTTCATTTATTCATCATTATTACACAAACACTATTTAAATGCCACAACTTATGAGTTTATTCACAGTTATCTACGCCGCTTTGAACAAAATCTATAGAAAAGGTTGCAATGTCTGGATTTTTTGTCTTTCTGTTTACTCCTCAAAATTTTACGCCAAAAATTCTCACCGGAAGAAAGTGTCTAAATCATGATGCATTAAATGAGTTTCTGCAATTCAACCTCCAAAGCGTCATCCCAGAATCAATTGGTAACCATCCCATAAGTGTAAAAAATCTTTTTAAAAAGTTTTCCTATGAGACAAATGATAATTAAAAACTAAATGTTCAGGTACTAATAGTGAAATTCGATTTTGTGATTGTTGTGTTTGTTTTATCAGTAGTTTGTCCACCAGCTATCGTCATGTATTTCCACTTGCAAAATGAATATACTGGAGTTGATCCGTTAAACATATACCAAAACAGAAACAGAATAAACAACAGGAATATCTCCATGAGCACGAAACACTTCCATTTATTTACATAATCTCGTCTTCGTAGAAAATCATTTAACAGGCGATCAAAGATGGGCATAAAGGGAAGGATCCAATTTAGAAATGCCATTATTCCAGTAATTTCTGATTTTATGCTGGTGTAAAATTAAGATTATTGGCTAGCAAATTTAGAGAAAAACCAGACAGTTCGGTTTAAAGATAAAGTTTTAAAGACTGAAAACAGAAATAGCTTTAATAAATAAAGCAGGCTGTTACTTTGAATACATGAAGACACTTCTAGTGCAGAAAGATTTTAATCCTCGCAAAGGGTCCCGAGCAAACACGTGGCTGTTGGACTATTGGTTCCTCTGGTAAATTTCATTTGATACTTAGGCTTGCTTCTCTCATTTAGAAGAACTTAACCAGGCGAGTAAAAGCTTTCAAATGTAGTTAGATGAAACATAAGGAGATATCGAATAGTATTCAAGATCAAAAGTCCATAAAACCAAACAAAATAGAGGCATAGCTTCACGGACATCCGAATCATAAAAGGTTGGATCAGGTGCAATGGAAGAGTGAGCATCCCCTGTCGACTGGTCACACCCGCCGTGTGCTCCTTGTCATGATCTGGATATAAGGAAAAATCCGTCGTCAATTCAGTGTAAAAATATTGGACTAAAAATTAGTATGGAAAACGTTAGCTAGCTTTTGACTCAATGGTATATTGTATCTGCTGAAAATAAAGATAAAATCTTGGTAGATAAAATAAACAGAAAGGATGCTGTTGACATCACAAACGTATGCGTTATAAGTTGATCATCATAGAACGGTTGAGAGAGATGAAAAACGGTCAAGATTTACAAAATTTCCGTAAAATGTCACCTTGTCAGCCAACAAGCTATTAAATGAAAATTTCGAGGAGCCCAAAGGCAAGTTGTTTACTCAGGACCCCTGTCATTGCAAAGAAACAGTGACCTACCATTCCCCTCTCCTCTCCTTAGGAGCGGAGAAATAATAACTTTTACACAAAGGTAACGGTCGAGAAAAGAATTCATTGGTACGCAATAGCTTACCTTACTTGACTCGATTTTTTTGGAAAATGATTTTTTTTGCAAAGCTCTTGGGTAACATGAGGGTTGGATAGCTTAATTGAATAATGAAAATCTCTTAATGTAAGGAAATGCTTCATAGTTCAACTAAATCTCCAATGGGTTTTTGTTGTCGTTGTTGTCTATTTTCATATTTCTATATTCTCCGGAACTAACGAATGAATTTCAAGCAAACATGGCACGAAATACCCATTGGTGAAAGGAAAACAAGATGAAATTTCTTTTTTATTACTATATACATCTTGTACTTGTACATCCTTTAAAGACAGAGATATTATAAAAATCGTTAGATTAACCTGGGCTAATAATTATTTTTCCCAAAAACACTGGGTCAGACAAGCAGAGGGCACTTGTGCCACTAAACCTATCTAAAAGAACTATTAGCTCAAAGAATTGTGGTCCCCCGCTTCCAATGTCTTTGTGGGTGAGATTCCATTATTTATGGCATATTGTGTCAAATATGAACGTCGTTTCATATGTCATTCAAGAGTTATCACCAAAGTTTTTTTAATTAAATCAAACATGAGGGTGTAGGTGAGAAATCATAAAATGTTTGGAAATATTTTGTCACAGGTAATGAAAATTTCAAATATGAAAGCCATATCTTTTCACAATCAAAATTTAATAGGAAGAAATAACATTTTTGAAAAACGGGTCAAGCCTTAAGGACAAGGTCACGGGTTCATTTAGAAAGGTCTTGTCACAGGTAATATACATTTGAAATGAGATATCTCCTCTTTTAAAAGTTATGACAATGGTTAAAGTTTTTAGAAATAAGTCAATATTAAAGGTCAACGTCACGGTTGTAAAAAATCATAGTGGTTTTAAAAAGGTCTTGAGATAGGTTTTACACATGTTTAATATGTACGCACTATCTCTTTTCATTCATAGGTTTTAGCCGCCAATTAAAAGTAATGTTTGAATTTTTAATAATAGGTCAAACTTCAAGGTTAAAGTCAATTGTTTTAAAATTATACTGTATTTAGAAAGGTTTTGTCATAAGTAATAAACATGTTTGATATGACAGTGCTATCTCTTCTCATTCAAAAGATATGACCAGGGCTAATGTTTTTATGACAGACAGACAGACAAATGCCGAATTATTGCCGAATTAAAATTGTTTAAATCACAGGCATAGGGGATAAGGGTTGCAATTTAGTTTCAATGGAAATGTACATTATTTTTTTAGTTAAAAGGTACTATTTTTTAAGAGTATGATGGTCATTGATAGTAAAATTACTATTTGTATAAATCCCCTTATAATACACTCATAACTGTTGATATCATGATACACAGAAACACATGCAGTTTAATTGGAGTTGCCATATGGGATCATATTTATACATGAAAACAAATAATGCAGTATAGAAGGAATATAAAAAAGTTTTGAGACTATCAAAGCCACGCTTTTATATATAAATAAATTATTCTTAAAGTGTATTTGTTGATACATTTTTATTTTCATATTATCGAACCTGATCTTTTTTATGCAGCAAAATAAAATGGGGAAAAATCTCTTCCAGAACAAGATAACATCTTTAAAGGGGTCATAAAAAGATGAAAGGCAGAAAAAATGCCTTTCATGTTAGCTTGGTGACAAATTGTTTTATACATGTATAGTTTTTGAGTTGAAAGCGATTTTAAATGTAGTCTTAGGTCAAAATCTAAGACATAATTCTGTTATAAAATGTTCTTTGCATTTACCACATTTAAACACAGGTTTTATCAGATTTCAGGTCAAGAATTATCTGTCTACTTGTCATATCCCCTGCTGTCTGTTACGTTTTCATATTTTTGGTGTTTTCTGAAGAAATAGAAATTTTCAGGTTTTGAAGAAAATTTCGCAACTCATGACATCATAATACATGGACTAGAGAGTAAATTACATCATATTTTAATGATATATCACTAAGGTTAAAAAAAATACAGTATATAATTTTTTCAACTAAAACTGGGTATTTTTGATTTTTCAAATATTCAATTGCCCAGAAGAGGCCCAAAGTGCAATGTGTTTCCACAATAGTTGGTCCGTTAGCTGACTATAGGTAATTTTACTTTAACGTAGTATCAAGGTCTTTTGTACTATAATTAATCAAATATTTCACTTTAATGAAGCAAATTATTTTGCTATGGAATCCAGATTGTTATATTCAGGAAAAATGTATCAAAAAGCAAGAACCCCACGTTTGCCAATAATTAAAGGTCAGAAAACAACATTTTCAATGCAATATTTTATAAGCGTTTTCAGATAATATTACTTTTCTAAGCATTGTAATTGAACTGTCTGTCTATCGATGAGAATAATTGTCATGGTTTGGAAAATAAGGTCATAAAAATTGAAATTAAATTCAATCATAGCAAAACACTTTTTCATTTATAATGATAATATATAGATATATTATGTAAAATTTATTTCAAATCATTACATTCTTAGAATTTTTAAGACCATTTGTCTATGAAATAGGATATAAACATGAAATTAAAGAGGACGGAAACAATTATTTTCAAAATTGGCTTTTAATTGTTTTTTTTTCTAAAGGTATATCGTCAAAGCATGACTAAAATGTACATTTAACTGTTTAAGAACATGGAGCAAGTATCCTCTTTACCTTACAAATAGACTTTTTAAAAGAACATTCGTATCTTTTTAACAAATATTTGAAGTTCAATTATTTAAATGTTATTTAATAAACAATATTTTAACAAGATTTAAATGCCACAACTTGATATGAGTTAATGCACAGTTATTCACACCGTGGTAGATTCTTTAGAATACGATGAAATTTCTGTCTGTAAATTACTGTCGTTTCTGCATTCCCTCTGAATATTTCCTTCTTAACAAATTTTCTCACTGGTAGAAAGTCTTGTCAAACATATTTTAAAGTTTGAGACCAATAAGTTTTTTTTTTGTAAAAGAAAGTTAAATCAAGATACTCATTGTTCCTGTCCCAACAACGCATGAATTCGACTATGATTGTGTTTATAGTTACTTTAACCATCTCCATGGCCATGCATTCGACATACTAGTATTTCCACTTGCAAAATGAATAAAATGGAGTTGAACCGTGATACATGTACCAAAGCACGCAAAACAGCAACAGAATGAACAGTACATATATCTGCAAAAACACACAATTCTTCCATGGATTCCTACGATCCTGACCTGGTAAATAATCATCCAGGATCCGATTAATGATCAAATTCAGAGCATTAGATCCACAGGAATATGCCTTAAACGGTGCCTTGTTATAAACACAATAAATGTATCAGGAATTTTCGTCACTTGGAAAGCCAGACAGTAACTTTTTTTCGTTTTAAAAGTTAGAATTCTTTAACTGCAGAGTATTTCTTTCATTTTAAAAGTTATAATTCTTTAACTGCAGAGTATATTTCTTTCGATTTAAAAGTTAAAATTCTTTAACTGCAGAGTATTTCTTTTGATGTAAAAGTTAAATTCTTTAACTGCAGAGTATATCTTTTGTAACGCAATTTAATAGTGTTTTATTTTGTGAATGAACTCTGTTATTAAAAACAAGACAAAATTTTTGTTTTATTTGAACATGATTAACTATTTTGCAAAGTTCACAGGCATTTCTGTAATTAAGGTATAACCGTTAGCATCGTTCTTCTTTGTGTCCATCAAGCTCCGAGCGTAAACAGAAACACTTTACAGCGAACAAGAACATTTAATGAATTAGACTTGTATTGGTGGGGGCTTCATAGATTTGTAGAATAAGTGAATATTAAATGTTTATTTAATGAGTTCATTTTAGTGACGGAACATTTAAGCCGTCGCTCAGGGAAATATATGAAGCTTTTAAGCAAATTATAGCAGATATAAATACGGGGGTTTAAATGATGTTATGCAGCGAACGCATCACCCCATGTGTTTTGAAACTGGACAGAGAATGGCCACAGTTTTGCTACTACTGTCCACTTTGATATGGGCTGTAAACTGTTCGCATCTCTCCAACACGATAGAGGATTACCAGGCATTGACCAACAGATTACTGGCTAACTACTCAAGTAAGATCAGGCCTATCTGGGATCAAGGCCAGAGCCTCCCTATACAAGTCAGTATGTGGGTGGCTAGTATCAATGACGTCAATGATGTCGCTCAGAAGATGGTAACCACGGCATACTTGTACGTCACGTGGACAGACGCCATGTTGACTTGGAATTCCACGGAAACAGGGATTTATTGGATGCAGTTTAATCAGGTTAATTTTTTCTGGTGAAATAAAATTTATATACGAAAAAAGTCTGAATTAAAAATATGATATAGTCTATGTTCTAAATTTTCCACGGTGATGCACTGCTTTTATAAGAATAAAAAGAACTTAATTTGTACTAGTGGTCAAAAACTGAAACCCTAAAGCTTTTGAATTTGATAATGAAATTTACGCGTTCTTTCATCGATTTCCTCTAAATGAGAAATGAGCCCAAACTAATTATACTAGGTAAAAAACTACAGACTAGTTTACATGTACCTGCATAATATTGATTATGAAAAGTACATTTTATGTTCTCTTTCAGAAAGATTTATGGATACCAGACCTGGTGCTGAGTAATGGATTCACGGCCTTCAAACCTCTGGGTGGTGATTTCTATTATCTTTACGTGGGCAGCGATGGATCAGTGTCTTGGTATCCCTACATGGTGTTTGAATCCAAGTGTAAACTCGATGTCTCATTTTATCCTTTTGACTCGCAAACATGTAAAATCCAGTTCAAAAGTTGGAGCTATAGCCAGTGGGAAGTAAATCTAACTATTTCTGATGAGAAGATTGGGTTTTACGATTTTGTGGAAAACACCGTATGGGAAGTGACGTCAACAGATGCAGTAAATGAAGATGCAAACAATGAACCGACAGTTGCATTTATAATTCATCTCCAGAGAAAATCTTTATATTATATCATGAATGTGTTTCTTCCTATAATTTTTCTGGGTATACTCAGTCCCGTGGTATTCATTATCCCAGCTGATGCCGGAGAGAAAATGGGTTACGCCGTCACGATATTTCTGACCTTTGTCGTGTTTCTAACTATTGTAAGTTCGAACCTTCCAGTTAATTCTGACAGTGTTTCGTACATGGCAGTTTACCTCCTCATCAAGCTTATGTTTGGTGCCATGATAATCGTCATAACGTCAATACAATTACGAATCAACCACAGGAAGTCAGAAAGGGAAATTGGGAAAGTGTTCCAGGGTCTAGTTAGGCTGGAGCGTCGTCTGCGATGTGCAGGTCAAAGATCGGGCTCGGGCTGCGCATGCTCAGGACGTGTACAGGGAATAGACCTTCCGGTTATGGCGGACAAAGGAAAGGCAGAGGCCATTGAGGAGGATATAAGCTGGAATGACGTGTCTTCTGCCATTGACTTTTATTCCTTTTGGTTCCTTGTCTTTGCAGATATAACAGTTACTTCCTCCATATTTACATATACTGCGTTAAATTAGCTCCACTATACATACAGATATAGATAGAGAGAGGTATATGTTTTTTTTTAATTCAGTAATGACTAAAAATAAATGTTAAACACAATACGAGTAATTCAACTGTTATGTTTTCAGTTACTCAAACTATTCATCTTAATACTAACCAAAATTTACGTCTCAGGTTAAACGAGGCTTGGCAGATGAGAATCGAACCCGGGCCTCCCGATCATGAACTTAAAAAATTACCACAAGGTCATCGTTACATATCCAGTTGTTTGAAGTTTGAAGAAGAGAATGAAAAAATAGGAGTGTAAGCTTAACAAATTCGTTCGCTCCAATGGTCATACCATACAGAATATTTACTTTAATAATAATAACACTTTAAAATAGGTGGTTAAAGCGTCTGCTCTAGAGTCGCGGAGTAAGGAGTTGTGGTTTATTTCACAAAAATGTACGTCTAAGAAAAAAATGTCCCATTCCTCAACAAGTATATAAGCTGTGATAGACATATCTTGTATTTCTATTTAGCCAGGTTACCGACAAAAAATATTTAAGAATGAAAATTTTGAAGATAGCGACCACAATTCAAGCTCAAAAGTCCATAAAACAATAAAAAATAGGAGCAAAGCAAACACAGACCTCCAAAACATCAGAATTGGAATCAGGTGCCAGGGAGGAGTGAGCATCCCCTGCTGCCGACCGGTCACACCTGTCGTGTGCTCCTTGTCATGATCGGGAAAAAACAAAACAAACATTGTCAATTCAGTGTGTAAACAATGGACTAATAATTTGTATGAAAACGTCAGTCAGCATTTGACTCAATGATTAATTGCATTTGCTGACAAGATAATTGTATCGACCATAGAACGTACAAAATGATGACTTTAAACAAAACTGATAATATTCTTATTTCATCACCTTTTTTGTCAATGACTTACATGTACCTCGTTTAAGAAATTGTACATACGAAGAGCATGCGTTTGCATATCGAATCAATTGAGAGATATAAACTCCGTATACAGGTGGAGAAATTATATTGCTGCATAAATAATGGAAGCTGCTGATTGAAAAAATTAATGTCACGTTTATCATAGAGCTTTGCTGTTAGATGACCATTAACGTCCTTTTAAAGTAAAATATCCAAATGTGAAACATGTTTCAGACTCTGGGGTATCTTTCATCTCAAGCTCACCTGGATATATCGCATCGACATAAGAATGAAAATAACAATTAATTAAGTACAGAGATGTCAAATGAAAACGGTTATTGATCCTTACAACACGGGTTTGAATTTAATGCGGAACCTAGAGACCTGTCCTTGGGGTGAGATAGTGTAGACCGAGGTCCCGTATCGCTTTAGAAGATCATTGACTGCTCACCGTCAATCAGTCCCGAGTATTTGTACACTGTAGGTTTCAAGGATAATTCTCTATAAGGTCATTTTCCAGACGATACAAGAAATAATCTAAAAACGATGATTTAATGTAATTTAAATCTCTCTATTTTATTATTTCGGTGTTTATTTTTCAACAGCGATCACATTTATATAATCATTTGATGTAGAGATAAAATATGGCGGTCAAATAGAGAAAAATGAGGGTAGGTCTAATTAAATCATGTTTAAATGCGTGCTAAATAATCTTATTTGTCGAAAATTATTAATATACTAGTATAATTATGCAATTCAAATTAAAATAAAAGTCTACAAATTTATTTTAAGACTGTTCATAATGCTCAAATTTACTTGTATATTTCCATGCCGACTTTTCCTTTAAAATGAATACTTGTAGTATCAAAACTATGGTCTGGACAGGTATCCAGTGACATTGACAATGTTCAAACGGCCATAGATTGGGTCGTCTGGTCACATGTATTCTTTATCCCAAGCATACTTTTTTAAATATTTTTATCCTTCAAACTGAGAAAAGCCTCAGCAAAAATGTATTTATACTTCTGAAGCCATTGACCAAAAGTGTTCAAATTACAGCCTATATATACTTATATCCATGTATATACAATCAATTGTAGGGTAAATTCAAAAATAGCAACACATAACCCTTTAGATATTGACAGTATATACACACAAATAATTGTTTAACCACACAAGTATCATAAAAATCATTATGTTAGATAAAACTATTTCAAAGGGCCAGAAAACAGAACATTTCTATCACATCATCTTTAAAAATTCATTATTTCAGATTTTTTGAAAGAATTCTTAAAGTATTTTCTCGCAGTTTTAAGTTTGAAAAAAAAAAAACAGGTTTATTAAGGAATCACTGTCTAGTTAGTATAGTATGCCAGGGCATCAACAATAGTGGGAAACATGGGATAATTTGCATAACGGGCGAAGCCCGTTATGCATAAATTATCCCATTTTTTCCCACTATTGTTGATGTCCCTGGCATACTATATAACTAGACAGTGATTCCTTATATTTCCATTTCATTGTAAAGTAAAGTTGTAGATTAAGACTTTAAAAATGCAGACATAAATTTAAATTACACGAGAATTCCCATGCCAATTTCAATAGTTCTCGCCCACTATGTCAAACATAACAGCAGCTGCACGAGATTTTCGTGCATATTTGGCCTCCATAGCGTCAGACTCAGAGACAGATGCGCACGAGATTTACATGCATATTAGGCCTCTTTAGCTCCTGACCTATTGACCTGCCTAATTTACATTCCAGTAGAATTATCAAGAAATTAACTCCGCTAAGTTTCAAAGAGTTATTACAGAGACATTATTAGAAATGGAAATATATTAAAATATCTGCTTACATGTATTACTTTGTAAGAATGATAAGTACCAGCAAACAATTTTAGAAGACACATACATATGCAATTGCGAAACATATGATCCACATATACATTACCTTTCACATGAAGATCATATGTGGATCATATAATTTGCTTTATATGATTCTCATATGATAACATATGTTACACATATGTGGACCATATGTGGCGAAGTTACCTGTGTATCAGAAAAAAGAATGAAAACAATGGACCCATTGGCTTTGTTCCTGCTGTTCTTTCCTATATTTTCCTCTTTGTAAATACATGTACCCATTAAGACCACAACCTACTCCAGAGGGGGGGATGGTTTGATAAATTAAGACTCCATACTTCTCTAGGATGCTTTCATTAAGTTTCAATTTTTATGACCAAGTGGTTATTTAGAGGAAGATTTAATAATTCTTCCTTGGTAAAGATTAAAAACAAAAGCAAAGAATATTCATTAATATTTTAAACCTCTAAGCTAAAAACAGGTTTCTGTAGTAAACATATCTATAGTTTGGAAAAAAATACATTAAACGATTTTACAGTCTGAAGCATTTTATAGAAATTTTATAATTTGAGTGTAGCCTTAAAATGTCTTAACAGTAGTAAAATAATAATATTCAAAGACTTTACAGAATAAAGCATGTATAGTAACATTATAATTATAGTCTAGCCCATAAGTATGGTTACAGTATTTTCAGAAACTTAACATTCAAAGATTTTACAGTAAAGAGGATGTTTGATAACATTAGTAGAGCGTTTGAAAAAAAAAACTTAACATTCAATCAGTTTACAATGTAAGGCATTTATATTAACAAAATAAGATGGTAACATATGTTTCAGTTTGGAATGTTCACTAAATGATGTAAAAAGATTACTAGGATCATTAAAACATACATGTAATTCTTTAATATTGCAATTCTATTTGTAAATTTTGTCAATAAATAATAAACTCTGCCCTATTAAGGAGTCGTAGTCTTTTCCTTCATAGGCTGCTGAGTTAGCTTCCCTTTAGGCTTATGGTACAATCTGGAAATAAAAATTATTCAGTAAAATTATTTTTTCTCTTACTTTATTGTCCCCTACTTTCGCAAGAGAAAGAAGACATTTCATCTCATTCGCGATCGTCTGTCCGTTCGTCAGTCTAGCTGTGCGTCGGTCATAAAATCTTTAACCTTGTTCATATCTTTTGAATGAGAAGAGATGGGGCTTTTATATTATACATGTATATTACCTGTGACAAGACCTTTCTAAATACACTACGAATTTTTAATATATCACCTTGAATTTGAAGTTTGACCCACTTTTTAAACAAAAAATAATTAGCCTTGATCATAACTTTTGAATGAAAAGAGACAAGGCATTCATTGTTCACACGTATATCACCTGTGACAAGTCCTTTCTAAATCCAGTATGATTTTAACTCCGTGACCTTGATCCTTGACGTTAATTTGACTAACTTTTTCAAAAAAGTTATTTTTTCCTTATAACGTTTGATTGAGAAGAGATAGGGCTTTCTTATTTGATATGTGCATTACCTTTGACAAGATATTTCCAAACATTCTATGATTTCTGACCCCTTGATTTTAATGTTTGACCTAATTTTCATAAAATCAACTTTGGTGATAACTTCTGAGTAAAATATGATATATGGCGTTCATAACTGACACAATGCATGTATGCCAAAAATATAACATCTCACCCACAAAGAAGCGGAAAGTGGTGAACCACAATTCCTTGAATTTGCTTGTTTTATTTAAGTTTGATAATTAAAAATAGTATAAATTGGTCAATTTTTGTGATATCATGTTGAAACCAGTAACAACAGAAATTTTGCTTTAAGAGTTTGAGAAAATTATGTACAGCACAAATGATGACTCGCTTTTAAAGCTGTCTTTGGTTGCTAAAAAGATATTGACCTGCTTTAAGTAATTTTCTTATTTGACTACTCTTCCTTACTTGACACTTCTCTTCCTTACTTAATCTCCATATGGGTGAAAAATTCCCGAGAGGGACGTTAAACAATATACAATCCTTACTTGACTTTGTATCTTGTATTATACATCGTATTTAAATATGTTCCTTTACCTCATATATACCATGATTGTATTGCAAAGTTTGACATGTCATACAAATTTAATTCAGATCAGTTTTTATTTGATGTTCATTTAACATGTTTAATAAATTAAAAAAAAAACCTCCTTGATCAAGTTTCATAACGATAAAAATAAGTTTAAAAGTAAAGTCAAGAGATTGTGACAAGGGCAAAACAATTCGAAATGTCAAGAACAGGGGAAAATGACATTATTTAATAGCAAGTGTTGTGAAAAGGGTACCTGTAAAGTGCGAAACGAAATAGAAACGAAACGAACTGAAACGAAACGAAATCTGCCGAAACGAAACGAAATCTACCAAAACGAAACGAAACCTACCGAAACGAAACGAAATCAAGACGAAACGAAAGAAATTAAAACGAAACGAAACGAAACAAAACTTTCAGAATGATTATATTGTCTATTTTTACTTCATATGAAATTTATATAGTTCAAGCACCACGGGTTCGCTTCAAGCTCATACATAGGCATACGCGTCGGAAGGATATTAAAAGGGGGGGGGGTTAACCAACAAAAATTGTTGAAAATGCAAAAAAAGGAAAACATGGAACTAGGATCAGGGGTTCTGTTAATCATGGGTTTTGTTCTTGTAAAAGAGCATGATTGATCATACAATGTAAATGCATTGAATTTCTACATCTTTCCTCTTAGATTCTATGCAGACAAACTAAAGCAATCTTATGAAGAGCAAAAGTGCCTCTTTCATAATCCTGAAATTCATGGTCCCAAGTTCATGGGTTTTTGGTACCTATCAGGACAGGCTCTATTTATTATATAGTGGTAATTCTTTAAGAATATTCTTCTTTGCATCTGAATATTAAGCAGACAAACTAAGTGCATGGTTATGATTATAAATGCCTTTTTATTCGTAACCACTGGGACGGGAGACCTTTGAAGAAGGCTGCATTAATGTACACAAACTGAGCTCTACTTTTAGAGAAATCATTACTTTCTAGAGTTTTTTTCCCGCCAATTCAGGTGAGCATTAAGGCCTTGGACCTCTTGTTAAGCAGTAGGGCTACATATATATTACAAACCACTTTTATTCGCCACACCTTTCACTGTAAAGTCCATCAACGACAACTTATTTTCGCAATTATAACAACATTTTACATAAATAGGTGACTAATTCGCGATTAAAAGAGGGTAGCAAAACTCGCAGATATTTATCGTGCACGAATAAAATTTGGTTTACGGTATCAGTAAACTGCACTTTCATTTCGTTTATTCATTTTTGTAAAAGCATCAATGTAATGTTTTAATTATTTCTATTAAAAGAAATGTGTTATTTATAGGGAATTCAGACCGCATACATTGTCATGACGATAAAAATATCAAATAACGTTCCGAAATAAAAAAAAAGATTAAAACATGTCTAAAATATCATGCTACATAGATAATGTTTTTTTAAAAAATTAGGTTCTTTCTATCTCTACTGACAAGACAAAAAAACGATGAATGAGAAACAAATAACTTCATTTATATGTAGTCTGAGGTCATTGACCGAAAAAAAAAGGTTTTTCAAAGACAAAAAAATAAAATTATATAAATCGACCTGGTACACTAGGTCTTCGCTTTATTAATTTTATAGAGGAGTCTCTTGGCAAATTGGCACATTTAAAGGATTCAGCTAGTCCGAAATATCTGACGTTTTCAGTCGTGTTTTATCACGATTTTAATTCATGTAGAATGGTCACTGGCATATGTTTTTGAATGGACATTGAGAATTCACAAAAATAGCTACATTCGTCAATGTGATTGAAGTTTGGGGGAGAAAAAAAAAGAAGTAAAAACATAATTATATGGTTTGTCAAATTCCTAGGTCCACGCCTGTGACCCTTTTCACCAAAAAAAAAAACAAAAAACAAAAACAAAACCAAAAACAAAAACCAAAAAAAAAAAACAAAAAAAAACTTTTATTGATCAGATAAGAAATTTATATCTGTAATTTTTAAAAAAATAAATATATATGATTTTTTTCTTACTAGTAGTCATATTTACTTAGTAACTTAGTGGAATTGAAGTATAATATCTTTTTATGTCCTACTACAGCTGTTGAGGAATATAGGACAATTTTTGTCTCATTCGTAAGAATTTTTTATGATTTTCAAATTAAAAAAATATATTCAAAACAACAAATTTTACAACTTTTGACCTGATGACTCGAGACAAGCGATAATACTTACTCTATCATATTATTCCATCTTTTTTTATTTTTAATGCACAAACTAAATTACTAAAAGTTATTTAATATATAAAATAAATCAGTTGACCCCCCCCCCCCCACTCCCCAACTGAAAATGTGGATTCGTGTTAAAAAATGTCATACATCATGAAGGTAAATGAAATATATTTTCAGATTTTTTCAAATCTTGTCAAGAAATTTCTGGGTTCTTTTTTTTTTTTGCAAGTATCTTGGTAAAAAATGTTTCCGGCCATTTTTTTTTTTAAATAACAATATAAAAAATTTAAATAAAATTTTTTCAAACTGTGTGGCTAGTTGCAGTAACAGCTGACAGCAGTGTTGAGGAATATAGGATAAACAATTTACATAAATGTTTTTGTTTAATAAATATATATGAATTTTTTTCTTATAGTCATATTTGGAATTGAAGTATAATATCTTTTTATGTCCTACTACAGCTGTTGAGGAATATAGGACAATTTTTGTCTCATTCGTAAGAATTTTTTATGATTTTCAAATTAAAAAAATTTTCTCGATCTTCCTCTGCAAGCTTCAATTCAAAATTGTTTACAAATTTTACAACTTGAAGTTTCGTGACCTGATGAGCTCGAGACAAGCGATAATTACTTACTCTATCATGTATATGGTAGATTCCATCTTTAGTTTATTTTTACGGCACGTATTACGTACATTCCTTGCTTGCGTGTCAGTTCAGTTGAGTTTCTCGGATGTTTTCTTAACTTAAGGTCAAGATCTAGTAAATGAAAGGTGCCTTCAGATTTTTCAAATTTGAGAAACGGGTTCTTTAATGACCCTTTGCAAATATAGCTTGGTAAAATAAGGTGTTTAGGGCCATATTTTTTTTTTAACAAGACAAAAAACATATCCCATTTTAAAGATGTAGCAATACTGCCTTATTGCCTCACAAAAGATATCATGAACATTATATGATGTTTTTTCTGAATACAATGAAAATCATTTTCTACATAATTCTATTATACTCTAGAAAAATTTAAAAGTATAAATCAATATAAATTAATTAAGGTCTGTGAAGATGTAGAGTATATAAATATATTATAAATCTTCCGAACGAAACACTGAGGCGTATGTCATGCAAGTTGTTTATTACAATCAGTATTCCAATATATCTTAATACTTTATATCTTCTTATCTTTTAATCAAATAAAGAACGAACAAAAACAATTTAAAAACTTGAAAATCACACATTACACTTTTTTTTTGTTTTTTATATTAACGATCAGCTGATCTCTGTTTACTAAAACTGTTTGCGTCATCAAGAACATCCGATCTTCTTAGAAATATCTAGACCAAGGCAACAATATACAACATATTTAAAGATTTTCAAATGCGCCTCCTTAAAGATACATAGACATTAGATATTTTATTCTTCAGCGTAAACTTAAAGTAATTAACTAGTTAGACATAGTTTTGTGTAATTTTTAGATTAATGAAAATTGTTTTGCTCGTGGGAGAAACTGCACGTTTCCTAACTTAATGTAACATCCAATATCCGCAGCCTGCCATATGTTAAGCGAACATTTCACTTAGTTTGTTCTTTCTCTCTTTTTTCTCCTACAAGTACGAATGTACTTGGTTTGCAGATTTGCACTTGCATTCAGACGCTGAAGAAGTTAAGATGTGGGGAGGTGTTTTCTGTCTGTTGGCGGGCATTTCTGTGACTTTGGCCGAAATAAGACAATTTCAGATGACCGATTGTGGTAAGGAGATGTTTATATATTTTTTATACTAAATATACATGTATTTTTTTAATTAAAAAGTAACTTATCTTGTGTTAAAATAATCATACATGTACAAGCTGAACCCTTTACAATATAAACTCCTTTTTCACTGTAATCTGCAATAATTTAGAAACAAAATATTTGAAATATCATAGTTTATCCAGAAAACACGTGTCTTTTTTTTGGGGGGGGGGCTCCTTTTTTCAGAAAGGGGCTTTAATTAATTCTCCATTTTTAAAAAAAATAATTTCCGTTCTGATGTTGTTTAATTATTTCATAATGATATTCGTTTATTTATATTAAATGTAAAATTCTAGCTGATCCATATAATTGTCATATTTACTGCATTCTTTATCATTTTCTGGGGTTAATGAAGGTTTTTAAAAGACTTTCATTCATAGGAAGTGGCATTTTTAGTTCTATAATGTCGAAAGAATTGAAATAGGCCATTGAACAGAAGTATATAATTCCTCCTTTGAATTTAAAATGCTTTAAAATTAAATGTTACGTTATGTTGATCGATGTTCAAGAAGTGCCAAATCTTTATCTTCTTTAACGTTTTTTTTTTTTTAGAGAGAGAGACATAATATTTGATAAAGTAATTTTTGGGATGTGGCTGTGGCCTTAATAAGGACCCCAAACTGGTCGCACCCCACCCCTTTTCAAGATTCCTGGATCCGCTGATTCTAACATATTCATTTAACCCTACTATTGCAGTATGTTGTCGTTATAGGTTCCAGTAGAGATGTCCAGTTTCACAGTGTGTCAGTGACCCCTATGCCTGTCCGGATCCCGGGGGATATCCGCCTCTCCGTGGACGCCAGTCTAACTAAGGCGATAGGAAGCTCCAGAATGTCCCTCTCTATCAAAAGGAAATCCTACTTTGGGGTAGAAGTTCCTATGCCCTGCCTTTTCAATATCGGATCTTGGTAAATGGTGAGAGAGAGGGGGGTATAGGAAAGAGGCAGATAGAAATAGAGAGAGAAAGAAAGAAAGAAAGAGGGACGGTGAGAGTGAAGTAGAGGGAGATCAAGAGATAGACAAACACAAAGACAGATAAAGAGAGAGAGAGAGAGTTTGAGAGAGAAAAAGACAGAAAAAGGCAGACAGAGAGAGAGAGAGAGAGAGAGAGAGAGAGAGAGAGAGAGAGAGAGACGGTCAGATTATAATCTCAGTTTATCTCGGAGTTTGTGTTTAATTTAGTTTGAAATTTTATTTTTAGTACATACGATGACCTCTGTACGATGGTGCAGAAAATGATCACGGAGAACTGGGTGGGGATAGTGGGGGGTATCGGTACACAGATCCAGACCATGCTGACCAGTGTGGGGGTCAATGCCAGTCAGTGCCCCCAGCCCCCCAGGAATATCCGTATCACAGACTACCCCATCAGTATTCCCAGAATTCCTGCTATCCTCACCTGGTTTGCAGCGGTACGTATGAAAAGCTAGCTTATTTTTTTTAATTCACAAATTTAACTTTCTGATGAATATCTCACATTTCACATGGTTAATATATATATATATATATATATATATATATATATATATATATATATATATATATATATATATATATATATATATATATATATATATATATATATATATATATATATATATGTAACTTACGTTGGAATAGTCAGAAAAAATATATTTATCAAAATCAATTCAAGTTTATTTCAATACTTGATTTTGCTTTTCAAGAGTTATTCATTTTCCACAATTAAGTAAGCACATTAGGTTTTAAAATAAATAAAATTATAATAACGTTTAGATTAAATGATAGTACTCTTCCTTGTCGTGGTTTTATAATAATTTTAGTACAATTCTCAGTCAACCTTGGACTTTCAGTAAGGCGTTGCATTCTTGCCATTCTCGGCGCTACGTAATTAGCATCTCTCAAATGGCGAGATAGATTCTCATTGGTTAAGAAATTGATAACATGAACTTTAAATCGTTGTTGACAACGATTAGACGATTTAGGGCCCACCCTTTTACCGTACGAAACGCTGTCATTGGATCATTGCTACACTCATTGACATTCGCCCGAATTTCTATCCCAGTGAATGAGAGGCTGTGTACATTTCAGACGCTAATTACGTAAAGTCGAAAATGTCACGCCTTTACTGAAAGTCCAAGGATAATAGAGAATTGTACTATTGTCCATTATTCCCAGTCGTTAAAAATCTACCTGATCTGATGTAGACTTGTGTATATATCAGTGGTGTAGACTTGTATATATTTCAGGGTGACTACCGTGTGATTGTTAAGGTGAATGAGAACGGCACGGGGAGACAACTGGTGTGCCTGAACCTCCAGCTCTCCGTCACCCAACACAGAGAACCCAGCACTTCCGGCTGGTTGTTTGGTGGCCGATAACAACGACCTTAATATATTGATATTGTTTCACATTACATGAATAAAAACTTATAATGATTAACAATATTTTTAATTTGTAACTTAAATTGTATAAAATCAAGGTACCTAATTTAAAAATAAGGGCAAGTAGCATCGGCGGGAAGGGGGATTTAATGTATATTTATGACCTTGACCTTTGACCTGGAAATCTGTATTGGTCTTCTGTAGGCCATAGGGAGTTGTGATATTAATTTTTATTTAAAAAAAGAGGCTCATAGAAAACAAAAGTTATCATTTGGAAAATGTTATTTACAATTTATGAATTTCTGAACTCCATCTGTTGACATTATCCAAAATCCAAAAATCTTCTTTGGGCCACATGGCGTTTGAAATCGATCTTAAAATCTACAGGGGTCTCCACGAGACCATAAGAAGTTGTGATATAAAATTTCCTTATGAAAACGTATAAGCTTTTTAAGATATTGTCAAAAAAAAGTGTTACACAATAAACGCATTTTAAACAGACAGTTTATTGAGGAAGAGAGTATTTACGAAAAATGGATCTTGAAAGTGCCCCCATTTGACTACAATAAAGAGTAATAGCCCCCAAGAAAAGAGATTTTTAATAGCTTTTAGTGAAAGCTATGGACAAAAATACACTTTTATGAAATTTCAGTATGTGAATGAAAAATGAAACCTATTATTCGTCATGGATTTGGTATAGTTCTGTTTTAACATTTTGCAAACCTAGTATATATGCATTACAGTAACAGACACTTGTTTCTGTAATAATTTTTTTTTTACCCATAGGCCTAATATAAGAGTGTTATAATTATACTATGGGTAAAAAATTATTACAGAAACCAGGGACTTATTTATACTAACTTACTCGTTAGTATATATACATGTAGGTCCCTGCAGAAACAAGTGCCTATGATAACAGTGTGACAATCAATATAATCATGATAATGTTTCAACTTTGCAAAGCTTCATTGCACTGTAATTTATCTACACTAACATTTCTACATAAAACATCTATTACCATCAAAAGACAAAAATAACGTACTTTCTTTGCGCAGCCGTTTTCCCCCTTACCTGGCGCATTTCTATGTTTATGTTGAAATGCGTCAACGCACACGCTTGCTGTCCTTGCTGTTTGTTTATAAACGATGAACCATGTGTATTTTCATAGTTTTTGGCAACACTCCACCCTAGCAAAAGCAGTTTACATTGTTTATGAGTATTTTACAAAGGCACAAATAAGTGAACGTAACTTTTAGTAAGGTTTAGCTGTATCGCAATAACAGGCTAATGCATCTCCGTGTAGCTGGGCTGCGGTGACTGGATTCAGGTATGCACTGATGATCAGAACAGCTAAATTTTACTGTGATATTTGTTTAGATGTCTGCAGTGTAAGCAATGTCTAGTGAGTTTTGCGAGTGTTTCCTCTTCACCGCTTTCCCCCCGGGGGGTGGGGCACTAAACGTATACAGGTGGGGACCACTCGCCCAAATGGGATATAATATTAGTCCGTTGTGATATATCCTAAATGCCTTATGGGATATATATTTACAGTTTTTATTTTGGCTATAAATATCATAAATCCGCATCAGGGCACATATAAAAGGAATAACTTTTGGTTGACAAGTAAAGTTTTTCTGTATGACCATTGTTTATAGGAGAATTGATCCCTTGGAAGTTCCAAAACTTCTTGGGGGGTCAATCTTACAAACTGTAGGGTTGCAGATAAATTTGCTTACCAGAAGTTATTCCTTTATATGTGTCCTGATGCAGATTTATGATATTTAATATAGCCAAAATAAAAATTTTCATTTTTTGCACTATAGCTATTATATCCCATTTGGGCAAGTTCATGTAGACAGCATGTAGACATAATTGCGGGTGATAAGTCACCATAAACAATCTGACAAGTAGACATAAATGTTTGATAAGTCACCACAAACATCCTTACAAGTAGACATTATAATAATACCTGTATACATAATACCAGTATGTAAATTCTGGTATGTTGCCCTCAAAGTCATGTGATATATTATATCACATGACTTTGAGTTTGGCAACATACTGTCAATAAATGAATATTATACTTTCATGTAAATTACTCGAGTCTGATTGGTCGAGAAACATTTGTTAAAAAACACTATTACCCGCTGAATAATGAAGCCACACCCTCCAGCGTAGCAACAGTCAACATTGCTTGACGACGGGTGGTATTCCAAAAAATAGCGACTGCGCAGAATTTATGCACACACGGTTCACTGTTATATGCATTAAAATGTTTAAAACATTCAGTATAATATAATAAATATAGCATGTACTTTGCGTACACCTAGGAATTCAAACCATCGCTGTCATGAGATTACATTGATGTATCGATACGAACACGTATACATTCATAACGTATAGTCTTGGCTCTAATAACTATAAAATATTAATGTTGGTTTTTAATCTGTTTCAAATTTCATTCATAAAAATTGGCGAAAATAAACACTGATATAATTGATTGACAAGTTGGCTCGATTACAATTAGTAATGTTAGAATTAGACGCAAAGATTAAAAACCGTTAAAATTCCCGTTTTATTTAATATTTTACACTGTATCAAATTACAATACAAGCTTAAATTTCATTGCAGGATTCTTTTTTACAGTTACTAAAATACACAAATTCTTCGCATCCTCTGCACTATAAGAATATAAGATCATCTTTGATTAAGTATAGAAGGTGGTATGAAATGAATTTTTTTAGATGAACATTTTCGTAGATGTTTAAGATACTGATAATGAATATTAAAATGAATGACGCTAAGACATGCAGCGCTTAAGAATAAATTTAGGACCATATCCAAATGGATCGGAAGAATTAGATTGGTTTTAAAAGATTTCGATTTCATTTCAAGTTTGAAATCTATACTGTCGACGATAACGAAGAAATTTAACTTCAACTTTATTTAGCACTATATCATCAATAAAGTTAAAATATTGTCCAATAATGTCAGTAGCTAGGGATAATCTCTCAGTCGAGTGTGTTTTTTATCTAATGACTTGCTAAAGGTCCTGAGATTATTCTTTTCTTAATTGTTTTAAAATCTGAAGATTTTTTTAATGATGTAGAGGACATTTTTTCTGATGACAATATAGTGAATTTATGCACCCACGAAGGATTTTGGAGATAATAATGCATTTATTTAGTTTTCAAGTAAAATGATAATTAAAAAGAACAGGCATTGCTTTTGACGATGTTTAAAAAAGGATTTCAATAACCTAGTTTAAATTAAACACTTCAAAATTCGATATATATATAAGGCCCAGTTTGCAAATGAAACTTACTGCTAAATTGATTTGGAGTTACAGGTTTCATATTTTAGTTTATGTGGTAGGCGTTGGTACTGTTCAATGACCCTAGACATGTGTGCCATATATTCACCAGCATGTGGTGCCGTCTCCATGATTGAAACAGACAAAATAACAAACATGGTGTTGTGTATGGTGTCTGAAAATTAATTTCATTGTATATTATGCAACTATTGTGGCTTCCCCTATCATAGTTCGTGTGTGAATATTCATGTTTGAAGCATTTAGTTGTTATATAAGGTTTCGAACGGACGGGGTACGAATTATTACACCGTCAGTCTAAGTAGCCTAACTTTCAGTAGCATTATCCTCACCCAGTAAGTAAAAACTCGTAAAACTGAACAGACACATGATCATTATGATCTGTTTTTTTTTTCATTTATCTCAATGTGCTCAATGTGAGATGAATTATATACTGGCTTTTATTTATATATTTTTATATACTTTAATTTTTATTTATTTATATCGTCTATAAACATGTTTTTCAGACTGTTAACACGGGTCCAGCACAAGGTATATATATAGCTTCATAAACTTAAATAGCTTTATCAAGGTATTACAAATACCTCGATCAATGTATTTTATGTAATAAAAATCTTTAAAAAATAAATCTAAAATTTAAAAGTCGAATTATGAGTTGTGGTCAGTGTGTTATAGGTAAACCGAAAGTAGAAAGTTATAATCATCATTAAAAAATTAGGTTTATGTTTTTAAATTATTAATTTAATCTTTTAATCATGTTCATTATAAAATAAGAATAATCTGAATACAGAAATATAATATTACACAATCAGAATGAAATTATAATCAACATCATGAGAGCTGAATGAACATGATTATAAATCTCAAAATGTAATTCTTGATTTATAAAATAAAAAAAACACCAATCCTGGTACGGAATCAAGTCATAAATTTAAAATATCCGTGTCTTAAGTATGGAACGCCATGGCTGACGTCACAGGATTATGAATTTCTCCTTTTGATTCCATGACCGAATTGTTTTAAATCATTCATGCATGCAGAGTGATTGTTTGCTTCATGGTGATTGATGATGTAATCGCTTAATGTTAAGTATCTGCGTCAGAAAGGGTACGTTTACACTTGTTACTCTCAAGGAAGGTCTATAATGATATAACATCTCATAATAGGCTGCCACCGAAAACTGAAATCAACTGTAATGATTATATTTCCAAAAAAAAAATCATTGTGCATTTATAACTTGAACGCACATTTTACGGGTAGTTCAGACTTCATATTAACATGTGAATTTTAATTTTTCGGCCACACAGCGAGAACCTGCTGGTCAGCTATGATGCAACTTCACTTTACACAAATTTGCAATAGGAGCAGCTAATGGCTGCTAATTATACGGCTTGCAGAAAAAATTGACAAAAGTATTTTCTCAGCCCGACTACAGCAGCCATATGTTATTTAGTTAGATTTATCCAAAAAAAAGTATTATACATATATCCGAATTCAATGAATGTACTAGTATTTTTGAACAAATCATTGAATATACGATGGGTTCTAAGTATTGGTCCCTTTCCGTTTGCGATATTTTGCTTACATAAAATTACCAATGAATTTTGAAACAACTTTATTAATTATGCGATTAGGTTTAAGGAATTATTGAAATAAAAAATATGAAAAAGAAATAAAAGGATTGCAATACCAATAATTATGAAGCCAGCATATAATTATAAACCCACAACATATTATTATGAACCCACAGCATATAATAATAGACCCACGGTATATATAATAAAATTATCTAACATTATGGTAGCATTTGTGTTCCATACAAAACAAGAGACGACTTATTTATAACATTGATATGATTTACATGTTTGAATTTAATTTATGTTTACAGTTCAAAATGTCTTCAACTTATGATGTAATGAAGGGAAGGCCATGGAGAGCTGTTAACTTTGATTGGGATTTTTTAGTCGGTGATAAGAAACTCAGTAGAGGAATCGCAATTATAGAAGAGAGGAAAAGATTTGTTAAAATGTTGCAGGATTTAAAGTTTCAAATTTATCCATCCGAACATAACCAAGTTGTAAAGTTAACAAGAAATTTATCAAAGTCTACATTTATGGATGAACTGAAGGAATGTGAGTCAATGCTTTACTGTTAACTACAGAATGTAACCATTGTAATCTACTGTACATTGTTATATCAAACATACATGTTTATGGAAACGTGTCACTCAATGTTAACTATCTCATAACCATATGCTCATGGATATATTTTGGGAATCATTGTCAGCTGAATAACTGGAGTAGATATAATGTTGTTCTTGATCTTAAGATATATGAGTTCTGAGTCAAGATCACAGTTCAAGGTCAATGGGAAGATTAATGTTAACCACTATTACTTGGAATGTGAGATTTCAAACTTAACCTTTCATTGCTCATTACTTAATTGACTATATGTTCATGATTTTGATACAAGCTAGCTCGTATCTCAAAGGTCAGAGTTAAAGAGAGCACTAGCTGAGATATTCTCTTGCACATCACGATCATGACCCAAGGTCATAATTATCCTTGTTATACCCCTACTAAACAGTCCCTATATAATTTGTTACTTTAAAAAGTCCAACAGTTCGACTGTTTTCCCCGACTGTCGGTCCAAGGAACTGTAAAAATTGAATGTTAAAAAGACTGTTGCCCGCTGAAGTCATATGGCGCTAAACTGCGTTATTTTTTTCTAGTCAGGTTCTTGAGACCCCTCTACTTTTATTAAAACCAGGGGGATCTCGGGAATCTGACTATGTTTTCTAGCCTGGTCCCCTGTCTCATCCATGCAAAGGCAGTGACGCGGAGTATAGGAAGCAAAACAGGGACAGGGAACCAGTCTATAAGTTTTTGGCAAACCTCGGCTGATTCGCATAACCGTAATTTAAATGTAATCAGCCGAGGAGTGTCGAGTATTTTAAACATGTCATTAACATAAACAGAAATTGCCAATGTTCGTTTCGCTGCGGCAAACGAGGATGAAATCCAATCGATACTCGGAAGTACTTTCAGATATTGTTGATGTTAACAACGAAGAAATTGCTCTCCTTCTTGACAACCCAATATGTTTGGAAATTTTGAGAAGACAGGCATCAGTATCCCTTACGTGAATTTCACAAAGTCAATCTTTTCTTTTCATGGATGTAACGTTTCCATTAGCATTTAAAATGTGTTCAAATATATTGCAGAATTGCAATGTATTCTTCTACAAGTTCTGTCTAGTAGCTTTAGAACTCTTTGTTATGTCATTCTTGTTTGTTATGATTCATGCTTTTTGATAAATACACATAAACATGATAAAGTCTATCTCTCCCAACACAATTTTACTTTTGTTAAATATATGAAGGAGTATAACAAAACAACTGTTGACAGGAGTTTCGGGAAACAGTCGACCCGTTGGACTGGAGTTTACTCTGTTTATTAGGTCATGTAAGGCCATTGACAATGAGAACGGGGCTGCATTCAAGATCGTAGCGGCTAACATAGGAGCTAGGTATTGGACATCTAGGGTGGGTTCAACGGCATACTAGTAGCTGCTTCGAAGCTGCTTTGTAAAGCTATTATGTTCTTGAACAGAGATCTAAACTTGCCGCTACGTATAGGAAGAGCTTGCGTTAAAATTTGATGCTAAGTACAAAAACCAAGAGCTTGCGTTAAAATTTGATGCTAATTACAAAAACCAAGATGCACGACCTCCTTTATGGCACGCGATTGCATCATGTATTAAAACTATAAATAATAATTCACAATGCATTACAATGTCATTTGTGAAATCTAGCATGAAGTTTGTTTTGACCCCGTCTATCAGTACCGTCTTGACTCAGTACTTTGATTCTTTTTAAAATCAAGACCATAGTCAGTGTACTAGTTGTTTGTTTGAACTAAGAGTCTTCTAGGTTCAATTCTAAATTCTTGTTCTCCCTACGTACTGGCATGGGTAGGTTAGCTTTCTTCAAGGGCGTAACTCAATGTAGCAGCTATAATGTTGAAAACACCTCATAGTAAGGGCAATGAGATGATGACATTTCAGATCATAAGAAATCACTACAATCCTCAGAGGTAATGCTGCTTGAATTATCCCTAATGGATTGCTCGTGCAACAGACTATTTCTGTGTTAATGCTGAAAACGTATGTGGACTATTCACACAGTGGGGGCGTGAATTGTTTACTCTTAGTGCATCTGTCGAAAAGATCGTGACGTTATGCGAAACGACACACTAAACTGGGATTAATAAAATACATTGTACTACAAATGTATTTAATGTGGGGGTGTAAAATTTTTTTTGACATCTGTAAGAAAGAACAGAATTTGTAAAGTTGTAGACGAAAGCCACAACATACTGTTAATTGATAGGCATTGTTTCAAGTTTTAGAAAGAGGATGGTGGTGGTGGTGGTGGTGGGAATTACAAAGTTTCATTAATGTAATTATATTAATTTTTACATTATTAATAACATGGTGTATTGGTTATTGAACTTTTAAATGGAAACAGATGTTGGGTTAATAATAAAAAGTATACATACATTTGGTGATAACTATTTATTGCGGGGGTGGGGGATGGGTGTGGGGTGAAAAACTGCACTAAATTATTCATGCCTTTGTGCTTTGATTATGTGAGATTAGAGGTTCTTAAATGATTGTTTTAAATGTTTCATTTAAAAGACTTTGCTGTGAAGAACCGTGTGGATGCCTTTTCGTGACAGTGTCTTCCCATGGAGTCATTCTACCACAAGACGAACAAACAGACAGACAGACAGACAATGTGGAAACCAAGGACGAACAAACAGACAGACACACAGACGAGATGGAAACCCAAAACAAACAGACAGACACTGTGGAAACCCAAGAGGGAAAGACAGACGAGGTGAAAACGTACGAGGACTACATCTTGACACATCCAGAACCAGACAAAACCGAATTCAAATCACCTTTTGAGTAAGAACGCGTCTCGGTGCAGGAAATAGTTGAAGTTTTCAGAGATCAAAGGTTAAAAGGAATACCAAAAATATTCTTTATTCAGGTACAGCTGCACTTGAACTTAGGTAACTGTAGAACATAAAATATCTGTGACACCTTATTGTAGGTGGAAGGTTTTTAGCATTTACAGTTAAACTTCATTATCTCGGACACCAATATCTCGAATACCATGGATTTGGAAGTCCTAACCACTTAGTTTTAAGTATACACTAATCATCTGATATCTCAAAGTTTTTCCTCAGTCCCATGGAGTTCAAGATAACGACTAATTTTGGTTATTATTTGATTATTATTTGTGTTATAGATGATTTGCTGTTTTTACACAAGAGAGCAACGATTTCTTTGTAGGCATGTAGAAACGCATCAAAACATAACACTACAATAAAACCGGACCTAGCTCTAGATGAAGGTGTAGAACTTTCCGGTGAGGGTAAGGAATCCAAAGAAAATGTGTCGCGTATGTTTTAATTTCATTACATCATGTTTTTTTCTGCAGTTTTGATTTTAATTGCGGGAAATGGTCAAAAACAAAGAGAGGTAATTATACACCGCGTGAAAAGTGTAAGTCCATCTGTGTAGCTGTACATCCGTATGCCTGTCTGTTATAATTACGCTTTGGGGTACCCAGCTCCTCTTATTCTACTGAATGAAATTAAATTAGACTTTCACAGTATCATTGTTACATAATACAACTGTGCATCTTTTATTTTACTTTTTGATCAGACATATATTTTGGGTTTCCTATAGCAAAACATGTAAACTGCTATTCTCTCTATTATATTGAAGGATATCAGTAGTATAAGGAGCCTGGCCGGCTGGGTCAACTGAGTGCACTTTTGGGCTGAGGGGGATAGGGGGTTCAAGGGAGTGCAGCCCCTGGGGGGGATAGGTGGGTCAAGGGAGTGCAGCCCTGGAGGGGATAGGGGGTTCTAAGGATAGCCGGGTCAATTCAGTACATATGTTGCATCATCTTTTTAGATCTATTGCATCATCTTTTAGATCTGTTGCATCATCTTTTTGATATCTATTGCATCATCTTTTTTTATACTTGTTGCATCATCTTTTAGATCTATTGCATCATCTTTTTTATACCTGTTGCATCATCTTTCAAACTGGATTTCCTCAAAACATTAACAAATAACAC